>NW_026783023.1:0-42869 GCF_031769215.1 Ylistrum balloti
AAAATTCTTTACATAAATGAATGTCTCACCATCCTCACTTTGATACAATAACTTAATCCGAAACATAGGAATTTATTACATGTGCAACAAGAAATGCCCCTATAAATAGACAGGGCACAAATGTGACAGCATGATACCAAAAGGCAGGGCACAAAAGTGACAGAGTGATACCAAAAGGCAGGGCACAAAAGTGACAGAGTGATACCAAAAGGCAGGGCACAAAAGTGACAGAGTGATACCAAAAGGAAGGGCACAAAAATGATAGAGTGATACCAAAAGGCAGGGCACAAAAGTGACAGAGAGATACCAAAAGGCAGGGCACAAAAGTGACAGAGTGATACCAAAAGGCAGGGCACAAAAGTGACAGAGTGATACCAAAAGGCAGGGCACAAAAGTGACAGAGTGATACCAAAAGGCAGGGCACAAATGTGACAGAATGATACCAAAAGGCAGGGCACAAAAAGTGACTGAGTGATACTAAAAGGCAGGGCACAAAAGTGACAGAGTGATACCAAAAGGCAGGGCACAAAAGTGACAGAGTGATACCAAAAGGCAGGGCACAAAAATGATAGAGTGATACCAATATGTTATCTCTGGTTCATAATCCGAACCAAAATGATAATTACCAGCTGTAAAATTAATCTCATACTAACACTATATGAACATGAACTTGAATGTTCACTCCTTACCTCACCTTAGTTTTACAATATTAAGCAAAATTTTACACAAAAATTTTTATGTCATTCTTACCACTGTTGCTATGTTGTTTATTTTCTGGGTGTCAAGCAATGTGAACTGTCGCCCTTTGACTTCTTCACTTAGGGGTGCCTGGAGCCTAGGAATTGGCCACTGGTGGTTTTCTTGTAGCAGGCAAAGTTCAGCTGCAGTGACAGCAAGGCCTACTGGACGCTGCTCATCTTCATCTGGTTCAAAGGATTTAAGAGTTCGAGTAAAAGAAGAAGAATTACAAGCAATATCAGAGTTAGGAAACAAAACACAGGCAATTCTAATGTAAAATAGAGGTACTGTCAATCTACTATTAGAAAGAAATAATCAGCATGCTGATCAAAAACCAAACCACATTAATATCTGGTAATAACAAGATATTGATTCCTTCACATGTTTGCTGTTACTTTCATTGTAATATCAGCTGTTTGGAAGGTTCTGATCAGACTGATAGCATGAGGATGACCATGGTTAGATGAGTAGACAATACATACATAACACCTTCATGTTTCTAGAAATATTTCAGTGTGGCGAGACAGTATAAAAGAATGGAAGCTCTGTAGTCAACTTTTATAAAATGAGTGCTAATTATGACTGTTCCTTTGTAGACTTACCTGCATCAATTGTCTGATGACACGATAAATAGCGCACCAACACATAATTGTCATCTTCAATTATCTCCCCTTCCTCCAAATCGCTGGCAATGATGGCGGCCCGTAAGTTGTCCAATGTTGTGGCATTGTATTTGGATATTCCCTCCAGTCGACTGCCATTACTGAATGCTGTACTTTGAACAATACCTAGACAACAGAAAAGCCTCAGAGTATGTAACCTCCAACAAATTACAGTATACACTTATTTAAAAACAAGACTTACATCACAGTAATAAAAAGGTCAGGGGTCAGAATTGGTTACTTCCTGTCATGTTTTTCACAGCAAGCTACTGTTGATATCTATGACAATGAACTTCTAGCCAAACAATTAGTGACACATTTGTTACTGCATTTAAATACAACAAAAGGGTAGCTTCTGTCAACATTTCAATTTGAATTATCCATAACAAATAAGGAAAAAAAGTTTCACAAAGAAATTGGTAATACAAATAAAAAATAATTCAGTCAAACTCCCCTAAGTTGTCCCTTTAACCCTTTACAAACCAATCACCTCAGCAAGCACTATACCTAAACTCATTAACAGTAATCATCCACATGTAGGTATATTTACTTTTTATATATGTATATATTACAAGTTCATCACCTCAGCAAGATATGGCCCCTCAACAAGCTACTGCAGAGCCCTAATATACTGTGTCAATGTTTCATGTCTTATCAGAAGAAATTGTTATAGGTTTTCAATACATTCAACCTCTGTGGATTACAATAAGATGCATGCAAATCATCTTAATATTCTTTCTTTTCTCTCTTGAACAGAAGTAAATGAATCAATGTTATCAGATAGCTGATAGCAGATGGCATACTAAAAGCTGTTAATGGACAGAAATAGGTCAATTGCTATTTGGGTCACCTCCTCTATCAATTGATACTGAGAACAAGGGATGAGGGGAGTGATAAATAACATACAAAATATTTGTTTGTTTGACAGGTTGATCAGTGAATACCGAAGTTATTTTGAGGTGGGGTATCCTTGCAGTAGCTGGCGTATACCTTACCGAACAACATGTGTGAGGCCAGACACAAGATCTTCAAAGCATGCTGGATGGAGTGTCTTGCACAATGACACAACAACACCAGCAAAGGATGATCAGTTATATCAGCTTTCCATGAATTCCCAAACAACCAAAGCAGGGACTACAAACCACCCACCTTGTTTGTGATTTCTACTTACTGAACTGTTGAAGTCCCATACCAAATACTAATATGTCCATGAATTCCCAACCAACCAAAGCAGGGACTACAAACCACCCACCTTGTTTGTGATGTTTACTTACTGAACTGTTGAAGTCCCATACCAAATACTAATATGTCACCCTAATACATAAATTTCACTTCCTATTTACCTGTAATGAGGCTGATGTATGTTTTGCATCTCTTCTCATCTCTGATTAGAAAGGTGTAGCTAGAACACTCTGTATCAAACTCAAACCGCAGCGTCTGGTAACCAAGACCGATGTCAATGTATTGCAGCTCGGTGATTGGTTGGTTTTCTATACAGCTTAAGGACATGTCCACAGAGTCACTGCTAAAATATCAGAATGTTACATAGTTGAGTGACTTTTGCTTTCATTTTAAATGTGGTTGGCACAATTTTACATGGAATGACTTAGTGCTTTATGTTTATGTTAGAATATTTTGCTGTATTGTTTATGTTTCTAACCAAACATCAAGCAAAATGTGCTGGATTATTTTTACCATCCAAAATCTTCAATTTACAATTTTGACAAAGTGTAGAAAATCAATTGCATAATCTGGACCTGACAAGGTAAACTTCATGGTAAACTGGATATCCTAAGTAATGCTACCAATTTGTCAATTATAGAGTAGGGAACTTCTCTCCTGTTAGCTAAACTTTGTCAGGTTCCCTGATTGGTTGTTTCAGACAGACTAAGTTCTATCGAGGCTACAAACCAAACGCACGCACGCACGCACCCCCTCACACACACACACACACACACACACACACACACACACACACACACACATATATATATGTTAACTATCATTTGATCTAGGCTAGACACCATGTACATGTATATATATATGTTAACTATCATTTTATCGAAGCTAGAAACCATGTACATGTATATATATATATATTAACTATCATTTGATCAAGGCTAGACACCATGTACATATATATATATGTTAACTATCATTTTATCGAAGCTAGAAACCATGTACATGGATATGTATATGTTAACTATCATTTGATCGAGGCTAGACACCATGTACATGTATATATATATGTTAACTATCATTTGATCAAGGTTAGACACCATGTACGTGTATATATATATGTTAACTGTCATTAGATCAAGGCTAGACACCATGTACATGTATGTATATATGTTAACTATCATTTGATCAAGGTTAGACACCATGTACGTGTATATATATATGTTAACTGTCATTAGATCAAGGCTAGACACCATGTACATGTATATATATATATGTTTACTGTCATTAGATCAAGGTTAGACACCATGTACGTGTATATATATATGTTAACTATCATTTAATCTAGGCTAGACACCATGTACATATACCGTATTTATTCCATAAATGCCCTGTCTCTAATAAACGCCCCCCACCTGTTTTCTCAGTAAATTTCAACAACTCAGGAGTCAGGTTACAAAGCTAATAACCGCCTAGCTGTATTATTCACATCCCAGAGTTTTTTTAACCAAAATTTTTTACTTTCCTCGTTTGCCCAGGATTTTTGTCTTGCCCCGCACATGTATACCACAATACCACTTGGTATGTCATCTTTCGGAAGGGGACGAATGCCTGGTATGTGCAAAAGGGGGGCGATTTTAGTCCCATTGGCATATGCTGCCAGTGTCACTGTTATTTTTTGTTTTTCGCGGCCAGTACTGTAAACTCTGACCTCCTTTTCCTTCTTTATTGCCATTGACGATTTTCCTGGCATGTCAAACCACACCGGGGTTTCGTCCATGTTAGCGATATGGCTATCGGGGTATTCTCGTAGCCAACACATTCTTAACATGAAATTAAAAAAACTGTCAATAAAATCATCAATTAATGAAACTTCATGTTGTGCCACATGCGTAGATCGCCTGAACGAAATGTTATGTCTCTTTTTGAATTTAGAAAACCATCCATATGAGGCTTTGAACGATTGACTACCATTTGCCCTATGCATACGCAGGGCCTCAAACCGCAATGCTTTCCTAGTCACTCGTATTCTGGCCTCCCGTCTGTCCTGTAGCCATCTCATCAGATTTTTGTCAATATCTTCATATCTGACATGCCTCCCACCTCCTTTACAGCGTTTAGATGTTTTAGAAAGATTTTAAAATTTTTCTTTGTTTTGACACCAGTCCCGCACTCGTTTTCTGTCAACACGAAACACTTTCACAGCGGCATGTTTACCCTTCTCCTTTGCGAAGGCGATTACTTTAAGCTTGAAAGCAGTGTCGTAATTTGGTTTCGTCCCTGACATTGTTATCAGGTATGTGGGATTTATTAAGAAACAGACTGGCTTATATACCGCTGTGTTTTTTTATTTTGTTATGCAAACTAGGCCTACAAGCGATGATGAACATTGTACGTTTTTGATTGAAGCTGACACGACTGACATCGTGTCATTTCATACAAGAATTCAGGTTATCAGAATGCAATTGACAACAATGTTTAAAGCTACAACGATGTTAGAATTACTGCAATTTTCAAATGCATTCTTTGCTGAGTAATTCGTTAGTTTGTTAAACAATGTTTTTAAGTGGCAGCCATGGCATGTCATGACCAACAAATTATGAAATTTTGTGTTCTATTAATCGCCCTGTCTGAAAAATCTCACGCCCCCGGGGCATTTATTGGAATAAATACGGTATATATATATATATATATGTTAACTATCATTTGTTTGTATTGATAAATACAAATACCTTGAGAATTCCGCCAGTATTTTCAGTATTATGATTTTGGAGTTGGTGAAGACAATGACACCCTTAACAGGTTCTGAGGACATGTACTGGATTATATCACACTACAACATACAAAAATCATACTTTTAAAATAATGAGAAACTCTGATAACTCTTTTACAATAACACCCAACTCTGGTTTAAATTGTGAGATTTATCACTGTAGGAGATTTTCTTCTACAAAGTACAGAAAAATGAAACAAGACAATTAGATAATTACCTACAGAGATGAGCTTTGACAGATGCAATAATGTAACAAATGGTTGTGGATATCCTTGGTTCTGAGAAAATTAACTGGAGAACAGTAAGCTCCTGTGACTAATATATGATCCTTCATTACAAGTTTCTTTTATCGAAACATAATGATATACCAGTTTCTGACATTTCCTTTTTCACATGATTGTTACTAATTTTACCTGAAGAGCACACTGACACTCGTCCCCATCCTCCAGTATATTCATCATCAGGTAGAGCTTGAGGCGGTGATCCACGGTGGTGAAGTCCACATCCTCCGCTGATGCTAATACTGTTGTAGATGTCTCACCTTCATCTGACATCTCCATCTGGTTTCCATTAGTGCTACCATGTGAAAACTGCACTTCTGTACCGTTCTCTTGATCAGGCACCACGCTTTGGTTTTGGGTAGTCAGAGCTGAATGGAATTCATTAGTTATATTATCAATTTCATCACTAGTATCCTGTGTTGAGGATGTGCGGTGTTCATTGTCCACATTGTTGTCATAAATACTGTCGTTATTGTAAGAATTATCATATATACTTGTGTCATTGTCATTTTCTCCATTGTTGTTGTCCTCCACTGCCACAGGAAGTTTCTGATTCACCATATTTCTATTTTCAATCAATGAATTTATGTCCTCTTCACTGGCTGTCACCAGTGAGTTCTCATACACACTTGACACCATACTGGAACATACACTTGTTGACAGAGGAGAACCAATAGGAGTTATCTCCCCTTGCTCTTCAGCAATGCCATTCAAATTGACTTTCTTTGATGAACCCAAACTAGATGCATGTGCCCCACTATTAGACATTGGCAGTGGTAGGTCTTGCTTAAACACACATTGACCTTGATCTTTGTCTGTGACCTTGACCTTGGGATCTGGGAGTGTTTCAATACTGGACTCGGAGATAACGGCTACACTACTCTCACTGGTGTTAGTGAGGATGGTAATGTCACTGTCCACTGATGTTCTATGTTGTAATGTCTTGTGTGAGAGTGCTTTGTTTATATCTGACCAAGAGCAGTTCCTCTGGAAAGCTTTATTCTCTGTTGGGGTGGTTACACTCTGTTCACCAGTCACACTGGATGAGGACTTAGTCATGCGTTGCAGCTTCTCAGCTTGATCTTCTGTCCTGGAGAAGCCATCTGAGCGTGACATCACAACAAGGGAGGGTAATGGATGCTCAGGTTTAGATTCATCTGTAATGGACCATTTCACTGTTGTCACTGACATTATAACAGTCAAAGGAAATCTGCACAACTAATTTAGAATGATGGAACCAATGTTTAAAATACCACTTGAAAATCAAAGATTAAAAAAAGAAAAGAAAAAATATATAATAAAATACTATAATTTTGCATTAAAATTGTGAACACACATTTATTAACTTCTCGTCAAACAAATAATGATTACTAAATAAATAGATTTCATTTAATACAAACCTTGGCATGACAAAGAAACACGTCGTTCTGCAGCATCATCCTTTAATGGGGTGGACTTAGCAACAGGAGAACCAGTGATTATATCATCTGTGCTGCTGACAGAGACAAAGCCATTCATCAGGGGACAAGATATACAGTGAGTCCTATCAAAACCAACACTGGATCAACATGTTTCAATTTACCAACATACTGAGTGAGACATAGTAAAATTGTTTCATAAGATACTCTCAAACAACATGTTGAAATATCTGTATACTTAATATAAACTAAGCAAACTATCAATGAAACAGCATGTGATCTGATCATCAATCAAAACAGAATAACATGCAAGAGCACATTTTATTTTAGTTTATAATACGTCAAGAATGAGGTCAGAATATAAGAACGGAAATTAAATAGGAAGTTATGAGTGACATTTTTATTTGCCTAGCTGTTGGTGTATAGTGTGTTTACCAGATTCCTTGGTTGTCATCAAACTTCTGTTTGACTGGAGATTCCAGATCTGTGCTAATCAGAGAGTCTCCAAGTTGTGGGGAGCCATGACCAGTCTTCACAGGTGACTGTGAGGAAGAGAACCTTTTATTGCTGGCTCCACCTGTAATGCCATTGTAGCTGGACACAGATGTATAGGAGCCAATAGGTGTATTCTGATGTGATGAGGATTTCTCATGCGTGTCCACCTGTACTACTAACTGACTTTTACATTTAGGACATTGGTATTTTACAGGGGCATCTGGAAAGAACAATAGCATTTAATTTGATCTTGATTAATTATGCTTATTCCTTGACAAATTAAGTCATGTGAAGATAATCTTTTTAAAGGTTTCACAAAATGCAAAAAAGTATCAAAATGTTCAAAAGCTGTATTTCTCATCATTATAGAATATAATGTAATGCATGTTGATAATAAATATCTTCAGAAATGAGGAACAAGTATTTTGTAACATTATGATGTATGACTGTCTATCATTATTATTCACTGTCATTTATTATGTTCCAGTATATAACTTTCAATGTATTAGAAGTAATAATAATAAGGCTGACAATACTGAACCCTGTAATTAGTTATTTGTCCTGAGGATCTTTTAGATCTCTGACAATACTACACCCTCTGATCTGTTGATTGTCCACTAATTGTTTTGTAATTTTTATTATAAGATTTATTTATTTTAACTTTGACCACTAGCTGGAAATATGAACTTTGCTAGGATCAAAATACTGTAATCAAAGTTATAAGATTAAAAGCAGCATTTTGAGACAGGTGATGTCTCTTACCTTGTGTGGAACTGTTTCTGGACAAAGTCTGTAATAAGGAGATCTGTGACGGTTCAGCTTCTGACTTGTCAAACTGGGCAGAACACTTCAAACACTACAACAAATAGATTACAAATCAGGACCGGAAATTTATAAAGCATTCAAAAACACACTTGATAAAGGGACAACAAGAAACTATTTTCTCACTGTGGCAATTGTATCTAAGAAAATTGTGTACTTTGTATAAATCTGTTCTAATAAAGAGTAAAAAATTCAAATGAACTGGTCAAGAGTGATAGCAAAATATTAATCATTATCATTAAACTGTATAATTTTCAAATGGATATCCGTATTAAAATGCTTCATAATTGTACCTGAAGAAGGCCTTGTAATTTTCTGTCCAATTCTTTTTCTTCCAGACAAGGTTGCAGTAACAATTGAAAACTCTGTCAATGAAGATTTGTGATGGTATTTAATATCAGTAATAAATATTTAGACTTATATTTGTTTTATAGAAAGCTTCTCAATCAAAGTCATACATCTATCAACATATAGGTATAAATATACTACAAATTCAGTAAAAACTCCTTTCAGTCTATAATTTCAACAAGAAAGAACATATTTAGAGGAATTATTGACATAATACTCATTTTTCCATAAATTGATTTCAAAGTATGAAATTCAAACACTGCAGTAATATTTTCAAATTCTCTGATCAATTTGTACCTTAGCATTGTCACCATCTTCCATTACATAAGTTCGCTCTCGTCTGTCTTTCCTCACATAATCAAACTTCATCTGCAGCACTGGTAATTTTACTTCTGACTCCATCCCCTCTTCTTGTGGCAAGGTATTATGGGAGAGTATGACATTCTGCAAACATTTTAGGTCCAGCATTTCTATGACCCGGCCATTAAGGTCCTTCTCAATTATGTAACGCTGGTTGACAGTCACGATGAGATGAGTGTCCTCCTGGTTGGGGAGGGTCACTATAAAAGGTTCACTCTCACTCCCTGTAATATTCAACAATAAAGAAATCTTCTTAAGAGTAATCCACAGTTTCCTTGTACTGATGAAGGAAGGGCTGTAACTCTTGATATACAAATGCAAAATATACAGTGAATATTCACTGTATGCCACTCTACTGTCACAAGAAGTACAGTTGTATTTACATACAATATTTGATATTTGGAATTGTAGGCGGTCAACGTGAGATAAATGTCCTTGAAAATGAAATTCTCAGACTGCCGCTGGGTAGTAAGTTGATGTTTGTTTGGTGAGATTTTGCTGTCATAATATAAATTAACTGGGTATATAAACAACACTTACCATAATATTGCTCCTGTTCCTCCTCTAGCCTTTGCCACTCTGCTCCATGGGAACTGTTCTGTCTTTTGGCCAGCATGGGCCCTTCCTCAGAGGGACTATCAATCATATTTCCATAAATCTCTCCTGAAGAGATCTCTCTTTGTATCACAGTTGTTTGGATATCTGGCAAGGTCATAGTCACAGAGGTAAGATATTTATTGCAATGTAGTCATGTGACGTGAAACATATAAACAAAAGAGTTAACTGTGATCAATTTCCTGTTTAATCAAATTACAGAGTTTCCCCTTGTACTCTTTCTAATTTCCAAATATGTTTTCACATGCCTTTGTAATATATCTGTATAATGAGCCGGTTCGATGAACACAATTCTAATATACACCTTGATATGAAGCAAAACTGTTTAAAATGATTTACCTTCCTTTTCTGATGTTAAAACCTCAATGTCATCATCCCCCTCAATGTCACTGTGATGACTACTAGCTCCATCTGGGATGTTGTCAGGAATTCCAGCAGTGCTATTGTTCAGATAAATATCATCCTCTGTTTTAACAATTGGTTCAGGTTTACTGACGGAAATTTCTGCCTTGACTTGCCGTTTCTTTGGCTCCACCGTGTGAACTTTAATCCCACTTTGTTTACTTTCCATGGCAGCAGCTTTGTTAGCATTGATGACCTGAAGCCAGTTGACACCATAATGGTCTCGTAACACCTCCACTTCATCTCGTATGCTAGATCTCCCCTCAATCACTCTTACTGGTGAACCTGCTACAAACACACACAAACACAAAATACAGATACTTAGACCTCTAAAAAAAAATTGCAATAGATATTAAATTTCCAACCTGAGACTTTTGACTATGATTCACCTCTAGGATCTTCTATATGAACTAAATTTTTGACACTTTACCAGGTATACAGATATGATTACTAATACAAGATTGTGAGATATTACCTGGTATACAGATATGTCTGACACAAGTGTGTGAGATATTACCTGGTATACAGATATGATGTCTGACACAAGAGTGTGAGATATCACCGGGTATACAGATATGATGTCTGACACAAGTCTGTGAGATATTACCCGATACACAGGTAAAGACACTTACATCTAGAGTTTTCTCTGGAAGAATCTGCATCAGTTGAGGATATATCAAGAAATCTTTCGTCGCCAGAAAAACGACTTTTGGGCTTTGATCGTCTACGTCCAGCTTTGCGTCTGATAGGTGAACCAATCTTTAGTGATGTAGCTATGCTATCGGAGTCATCAAACTTGTAGGCTCGCTCGATCCTCATACTGGTTCCTGACCTATCCATTCCAGCGATGATGGAGTGTGCCTCCTGAGAGGGACGTCGTGATGCTGTCATTACCCCCCTTTGTGTCAGCTGTTAGTAAAACAACCATAATCAAATTTCCAAGTTGACCCATTTTAATCACAAACTTTGTGTAAATAATCTGATGAATTGTACTGTATGAAATTTGAATTTAACATGAAAAGTGAAAGCAAAAATAACATTGAAATAAAAGATTTTGATTATTAATGATCCATTCATCATGCTCATATGAGAGGCCTTAAACAAAAACTGTATATGAACATGAAAATATAACGTCTACTTACCAATCTTTCAGTGGGACTAATAGCTTTGCCGTCCAGTGTAAACTGTAACAAGGATGTCAATTATCATAACAAATCAAGTAAGAGATTCATATTAATCCATGGTATCAGCATTCTGCCATTAAACATTTCTCATTATTTCAAATATACATAACACTGTATATATGTATCATGACATTAACTAACCAGAATGCTTAGCGAAGTGAATCAGGGGCTTTATATATCAATATTTACAGATGTCTGTTAGAGCCCCTATATATCTGTTTTCAGAGAAGGCAGTGTGGACCCCCATGTAATATTTTGATGAGCATATATGAGGAACTAACCACTAAACCTCAGTACTGAATTCCATACAGGTCAATATCCTACTTACTGTGTTCCGGGCAGCATTGGCAGTGACATGTTGCAGAGTTAATGATCGGTGACTTCGGTGGAAAGACAAGGGATTGCCCTGGAGACTAAGCTGAAAATAAAATATGTGTGAATTTTTATTAATATTGTATTAACAATCTGTAAAATAATTTAAGTACTAAAAAAAGTCTGATTACCATCAATAAATAAAAAGTAAAAGAAGAAAAAACCTAAGTGCTGTAATCTTAAATCATTGTAAAACACCATGAAATCCTTACCCTGTTGAGTTTGCTTAACTCAGAGAGTACAATGAGGCAAGAATGGTCGACTAGACAATTAGAGGACACGTCCAACTCCTCTAAACACACAAACTCCTCCAAACCTGTAACACAACAACAACAGAATATGATCAAAAATTAGCTACAAGTTAGTGAAGCAGACAATAAAGGTCACAGTGACTTACCTTTGATATCATTGTGAATTACTTATCAAGAGATATCTTACTTATGCAGTTACTCCTCTGTGGCTTTTCAAATAAGAGCAGGCATGATAACACCAATACAGGATTTAGGGATTGTGTTAGACTATACAATTATTTTGAAGGCATTTGATGGACTTCAAAATTACCTTAACCTAGAGAAAATTTGTGTAGGCAACAAATCTTCCTTTCCACTTCTGAACATGGGTCAGACTGCTAGAGTTAAGATAAGACATTATCAGACCTCAGAACCATCTTCTAAAACTAGAATAATCAAACATAACCACTACGGATGGTTCCGCCAATCTGAGGGGGATGCAAGTCGCCTCCTTACGTTATCAGAACACTGATGTTTGTTGGTGAGATGATACCCGGTAACGGGAGGAATCATGGAGACAGAAAACCAGTCAACCAACCAACAAAGACTTCTAGTGTAGTGTAAGATTTTTTGTAAAGGTCGTGAAAAAAGGCAGAGTTATCACTTAATGCTCCCTTTGTAGTGGAACTTCACTTACCTTCTAAATTATCTAGGTTGTTATTTCTCAAGATGAGTGTTCTGATCTTTGGTTTTGCTGAGATGGCAAATGATGGAAGACTATCTATACAATTATAGCCCAGGTTTACTCGGATGATTTCTGATAAAGTCTAAACAGAAACAAAAAGAATGAAATCATGTAATATTCTGTAATACCGGTCACAGTCAATACAATTATAGCCCAGGTTTACTCGGATGATTTCTGATAAAGTCTAAACAGAAACAAAAAGAATGAAATCATGTAATATTCTGTAATACCGGTCACAGTCAATACAATTATAGCCCAGGTTTACTCGGATGATTTCTGATAAAGTCTAAACAGACAGAAACAAGAAAAATAAAATCATGTAATATTCTGTAATACCAGTCAGTCAATACAATGGCAACTTTACAGTCCTGTATACTCATTTTAATAGCACAGAAATTGTTCATTCATGTTTTTAATACTATTTATAAAATAATTTGTATTATTTCTAACACCTTTATTATCAATCAAACAATAATGTAAAACATACAAAAAGCAACCAATTTTCACTGGTCTCAAAGGCGGACACTAGACAGGTTTGACTAAAACATTGAATAAGATCCCAGCAGGACCATGAACTTTCCATTACATAATTGTTCTGGAATCTGTGCTGACACCTATCCATTGAGGATTAGAAAAGGCCACATTCCATGATTCCTCTGTCAAAATGATATGTGCCTGATCTCTCAACATTTACAGTGTCATCTTACCTCTAGGAAGCCTTCAGTCTTGTACAGTTGATTGTGGCTGAGATCTAAGACTTCTAAGGCTGACAGTAATCTCTGACAAAAGAATGGAGATTAAATTAGCTTTTAAGAAATATTTTGCACAACAAAAACTATTTCTAATGCCTCTGAATCAACACAATATGACAGTAGTGTAGCTTGTACAGAGTACAACACTGGGAACGTTTGAAAAAGAGTGTATGTTTCATTGTTTTCTATTTCAGATGAAGCTCAATATAAGGCATGCTTATCAAGGAACTATACTGCTAAATATTCTTAATTGTAATAGTAACTCTTCAGTGATAGCTTTACCACATTTTAAATGTCAAAATTTCAAATGGTGACCAACAGCCATCTCGAATATCCAATGAGTTCAAAATGTTGCACTCAATGTATAGTCAATACTTAAAACGTTTTTCCAGATTCAAACAGTAACCTTCAGAAGTTTTTCGAAAAGAGCAGAAACAAACTACATATGACAAAATTCAAAATGGCAACTGGCACTCAATGGAAAATAAGCAATGTTATGCTCAACAAGAGACCCATGGGCCTTAACATCATCTGACTATAAAGACCTATATGTGCAAGAAGCCAAATAGACCTAGAAAAATTTCTCGGCTACTGTACAGATTACAAAGGAGACATTGTTGGTTCATAAAAACATTTTCTGCAAACTTGAAATCATATTCTTAACATACACAGATGTCTTTACTCTGAACCTACTGCTTGTTGAAAAAGATATTTTAATATCTCAACTCATTTAACCCAAGAGATCTTGAATATAGGTTAATGTCAGTCATTTGGAAGCAATTCATCCACTTGAAATTCACAATTTTGGTAAAGTACCTTAAGACACCTCCAACAATGAAGGGCATTTAATTCTACTATATCTGGGTGTTGAGAAAAAGATTGATTAAATCTGAGTCAATTTGACCACTTTTGGCCCTGCCCCTCAGGCTCCTGTAAGGTGGGGTCCTCATAATTAATCATTTTAGTTCATCTTAACCCAGGGAATGTTTCTGCAAGATTTCACTGAAATTGGTGCATAGGTTTTTGAGAAAAAGCAAAAAATGTTAACAATTCAAGGACACCAGACAAAGGTGATTGTAACCATTTTAGCAATTCTTAAGAAACAGTAGTAACAAACTTCAAATGGCAAAATTTCAAATGGTGACAGGTAGCCATCCTTAATATCTCATTAAACTCAAAATGTAGCATGTACATCTAGGACCCATATGTATCATATCTGTTAAATTCAAAGGAGACTTTGTATCTCATTTTTAACAAGCCTGAATCTCTTCATAAGATTTGTTCTCATCAAGCTTCATAAAGTATATGTAGTGATAACTGAAAAGTAGTCAAAATATGATAATTCACAAACCAAAGGCGAAATGGTACAAAAGATGAGTCATAGGTCAGTCTGACCTTCCTTGTTTCACAAATCTTCTTTAATCTTCACTACCATGGAAGACCATTATGTAAGTTATGGGAAAACTTAAATACAAGTAATTTTCTTGAAGTTATATGATGCTTTCCAATTGGGAATCTTAAGTTAAGGAAAATTCCTCAAGTTAAGGAAGATTTATGAAATTGGGGCCTAAATATATAGTGTTTCTTTTACATACCAAAGAGTTATCTAATCTTGGAAGGCCATTACAGCTGACATATAGACTAGTAAGCTGGGGCCAGGATATGGGGGCACTCTGATCACCTCCACATGTCTCCAGTAAATCCTATAAAGACAATGTTAGCATATTATATACACATATATAGTTCACAGCAGATATTGGTAAGAGTAAGTTCTCTTACTCTGAACAGGTGTATCTTATCTTCTCCCAAAGTGACATAATAAGAAACATCAATTCAATGGGTTGGATTAATAGTCAATTATCTGTAGGTATATGGGATTTGGATACTCTATGCCGGAGGGTGTTGAAAATCAGTCAGTATCTAAACCAAGGATTTGCTAAGGTTCTAAACTCATATCCTATACTATAGAGTAGAACATCCATATCCCACATATCTTTACAAAGAACATTACCAACGACACTTTTTTCAGGGTGTTGGGGTATTACCTTGGCTCATTAATAATTCAGAAGGTCTGTTCACATGGGTTATAAAAATTTTAATTCTTTACCACAAATTTGCTATAAAAGTGCATGGTCAAACAAATGCAAGTATAGATATTACAACGGCAATAAATATTTGTAATTATAATCACTGGATCATATTGTTTACCTCTAGATTCTGAAGACATCTGGCCACAATGAGGACTTTCAGCTGGCCTCTTAGTTTCTGCAGTCCATGCAACATGTGTACAGGGATTTTTTTCAACTCCAGAACTTCAATGTTTCTAAAGCGAGACAAATACACTGGTTCCTGCATTGTCTGTGCTCCATGTGTCAACTGCAAATATGAATCCAAATTCCACTTAAGCAACTTCAATTGTAACTAACATTCAGAAAGCTGATAATAAGTCAGCAAATGAAAAATACCTATACCTTCACAATATCATACTCTAGTAAGGCTAAGAGGTTCTTTGGTGTGCTATATGTGAAGTAACTTAAGTAAAATTTCTTTTCCTCAATAAGGTATAAAACAAAAGGCTTTAGGACTACCTTGACATACACCATTGTAGAATTTTCATAAAATTATGAGGGATCAATATTTCTGTCTGAATTTCATCTGTCTGAATCCAAAGTGGCTACATGCCAGCCATTTTGTTTATCTGATCAGTTTCAATTACCAACATGCACAACTATGAAACTTTGGAAACAACATATGAAATTAGAGATTTTATCCATGTTATGCTTTCTGAGAAATAGTGACAACAATCTTAAACTGAAACTTAAAGATAGCCACCTGCAGTCAGCCATTGTTTATCTCATCAATCTAAAATTGAAACAACCCTAAGAAGGGGCTCAGGGAAACCTCAGTATGAAATTTGAGGACAGAAAATCCTAAATTTGTTTTAGTAATCAGACTTAAACCTTAATTTTGCAGAACCAATGTTTAAAAGGAACCTTCCTATTAAGTTTGAGAAAGAACACTCAACTTCCTAATAACTAGCAATAACAAATTTCTTTTTTCAAAATCCAAGATGTTACATTAACATGCCTGACAAGTGTTAAAGAAGACCCCATACCAAAAATGAAGTTTGAGAAAGACCTTTGCAGAACTTTGAGAGAAATAGCTTTCAAAACTTCTGCAGCCAAAATCCAAGGTGACCATCTATTGACCCTTTTAGTTTCCAGATCTATTACACAACATTTGAAAAATAAACATTACCCAAGTGGTACTTATTTTACAACCATTGCAAAACTACTTTTTCCAACTTAAATCAATTGTTTTGTTGGCCTGGATGAAGCACACAAGGGGTCTTAAGTTACTTTGGGAGGAAACCAAAGTATCCACTGAAAACCGACATGATCAGGTAGGTGACCCCAAACCTTCTCATGTGCATTTCAGGAATTGAACCTTTGATTCCTTGGTGAAAGGTGAGAGCATTTCCACAGGACCATCCGACAACCCATTCACAACTAAGGGTGAAGAAACAATCTACATCTAAATATTGATAAAATTATTCATGTAGTGCATTCTGATTATGGTAACAAACACTAACTATTAAAATCTCAAAAGCATTCATTCACAACTAAAGGCAAAAGGCATCCATATGAAATTCGGGAAATATCCATGCATCACTTTCTAAAAGGTAGTGGACTAAACATACCATAATTTCTTATATTTTATATTTATATTGTATTTTATATTGTAATTTTATATTTAGTGTTGAGAATAAGCAGATTTCACAAATATCTTCTCAGTAATTTTTTCCTTCTGAATTTGATACGTTTGCATTTAAGATTTTAATTATAATTATCAAACACTACTCATTAAATTTTACCTTGAGAGAAACAGTTTTTGCAATGAAATCATTTAGGAACTGGACATTAGTTCTCCATCTCTGGAGGTCTTCCTCCTTTTTTCTGTCTCGGCCTCTCCTTCTGTCACTAATTACCTCTCCTTGGTGACTAGTCTCACTGTATCTCCGAAAAGAAACATACAGCCTCGACAAGGATTGTGTTGTCAGGGTAAGCTTACTTTCACCGCTTAAAATCTTGTCACCTGGATAAATCAATAGTGAAATCATTATCAAAAACTAAGAAAAAAATCCTCTAACACTTTTGTCATCATTTCTATATCTATTATCTGACGTTATGTATGTTGTAGTGCTTGTCAAATGTATCAGTGTCTTATATTTTAAGACACTGATAATATATAATTTCCTTTATCCTGTAAGAATGATTCAGTGTGAAATCAGACTACTGAAACATCAACAGATTGTTGTTCAATCTTTGTTTACTTGACACCACTGAATTTGGCTCTTGATGGAGCCAAAATAGTCGCTCTGATAAAATATGATTTTAACAATTTCACAGTGTATAGCCATTTGGAGCATTTACTGCAAATGTCATATATGTGCGCATGAATTTACCTATGTTCTATTTTTAGCCATACTGTAAGCAATTGATAAACAATTGAGGTGATAAAGTTTACAAATTTTACAAAAAGCAGACAACTTAATTATTTACATTTTGTGAAAAAATGTACAATGTGGAATTGTTAATTGGGTCATGTAAAAAAACTGACAACTTTTATTGTAATTGTTTAAAAGGAATTTCTGCGTCTCTGCTTCAAAATGACAATGCTATTGAGTAACTGACTGATTACTCAAAACAGTAATGATAAATATTTCTAAAACGAAGGTCTATTAGTCATATGCTTGTAGACAATCTGTTAAACGTATCCTATAGATTAATAAGTATAATATTAGTATCGGGCCTCAAATGTCTAAACAAGACAATATTACACAATAACATTGCTTGACAATGAGATTAGAAAATCTAGTCATTCACGAACCATGCCAATTGGCCCAAAGTATCCGTGGATCAGCTCACTTACCACTTCTCCTGAGAAGAATGGCCAGTTCAGACACAATATCAGTCTCCTGTTTTCTGCTTTGAAACATGGCGGCTTTAAATTATCTCTTCGAAGGGGTATGTTTGATGAACCGTAAGTAAATGAATTCGTTTCTACAGCAGTACATTGTTAGGCCCAAAACCAGCTGAATAATAAATTCGACATCATTTGTTGACAAACCGTCCATCATGTCTTTTGCGTTTCATTGTGTATGGAAATTCAGGTGTATTAGAAAATTACTAATGAGGTATTAAGATTAGTAAATACTTTCTTCGGTTACCTGTTCAACATGGGATGTAATATCCTTGTTAGAAAGTAAAATAAAAGTCTAAATTTTCCAAAACTTTCATGTGATTTTTACCGGATGTGACATTTTTTGTTGTTGTAGTCTCGCACCTAATAATTTAATTTGTTGTTAAATTATTGCAAAATACATTCATAAGTAAAAGTTATAATAACCATTTTTTGGATGACGAAAAATATAGCCATATATATAGGCATATTTGTATTTCTTCAGATATTGATACATATTAATAATTTTCCTACTGTGTGCTGGAGGTGAAGGTCAGGTCAGATGGTGTCGTGACAAGAGACAGGTTCACAACTTTCGGTTATGTAGTCTTACGAGGCCCTTATAAACAGGCAAACATCCGTCATCAAAAGGCTAAATAAGGTAACAGAGGGTTTGTATTTTATTATATATCCCATACGTTAACATATAAATGTGTGAAGGCTGTGTCAATTCTGGCGGACTTTTACATGGATTGTTTACATTCCAGATGTAAGTGCTTGTGTTTGCCAAATACACGAGGAAAGGTCATATTGGTAAAAAATCTACTTTGGGGTTATTACATAATCGGACTCTACACATTGTGCATTTTAGTTTATATATACATCTATATAATTTTATATAAATTGGACGGTTTTAATATGGAAAATAGACAACACTGCAAAATCAAAACGACGTCTCAACAGAAATTATAACGGCATATGAAGTTATTTTTATATGGCATTTATCTGTTCTGATGTTGTTTTATATACACACATTCATTATCCTTACGAGAGGAATATGTCTTCTAATCTCTTCACTGCCATTAATTTCCTTCTGTACTGGTCTGAAATAGAATAGCAACATTTCCACTTGATGAATTGTTCATATATTGTTAAATGTGGCATAAGAAAAACCAAATACAAACTCAGAATGTTTCAATTTATTTCTTTAATGATTGTACTGTTTCCAATTAGATTGTGCTTGTAACTGGTTAAATAAAGTAATCATTAAGTTACCCAAATGTAGAATCATTTGATTTGAAATAGAAATACAAAATTCTATGAAACATTTTCAACTAAAATGGGTGCATCATAGATGTTTTACCAAGTCCCAATAGTCTAAGTGATAGTATGTATTTACTGAAGAAATACACTTTCTGTTTTCTAACTTTGTGCTAAAACAACAACTTATATCACTGACTTTGTTCTTCATTGACTAGTGTATAGTCATTGGGAACACTTAAATGTCATAGGCTAGCATGGATTTCAGTCATACTATAATCAGCAATGGAAATGATATAAGATTGTGATTTCAACAAAAAGTGAGACAAGTAATTTATAAATTATTCACTTTTTATGAAAAATGTACAAAATTGCATTGGGTCATGTCAAAAGTATGTCATCCTTTTTGTTGCAGGTATTGAAAAGAACTTTTTATATGTTTCTATTTCAAAAGATCATATATTAATTATTATTGTTATTTGCGATTTCAGATTTTGTTTTTGGTCGATTCTCCTTGGTCCCTTGCTATTTCAATTTTGGGACTAAGCAGAAAATTAAAATAGCCAAGACGTGCTGTCTTGGATGTGTAGAGTTAAAGTTTAATATCATTATTTCTTTGAAGTTCTTGGTTGATAGCTCTTAATCTCTATGGAGGTCGCCTCTGGTCTATTCTTTTGTGTTGTCCAATTTTTGGACTGATTGATGATCAGCAAGACAAAATGACTGACAAGACACCATCTTTGATTTTGACATTTATATTTTATTATCATTGTATCTTTAGGGAGAGGGCTTATATAAGTTTTAACCTGTTGATTAATACCCATTGAAATTTTTCAATACAGTCTTTGTGAAATGAAAAACTTTATCTTGAGAAGTTCTTGATGGATTATTCTTTCTACATAATGCATTATAGTTGCATATCTAGGTATCCTTTGGTGTTGTACAAAAAGTAAATGAACGACTGGTGGCCATCTTAAATTTTGACGAATCAAGTTATTATTATTATTTCTCAGAGAGTACTTGACAGAAAATTCCTACATCTGTTTGATTAATGTTCCTTCATGAAACATATTTATGTGGAATACAAGATTGGACAAAGTCCCTGTGTCCACGCACAGGCAATTTTCCAGACCAGAGCTCTGTAACAGTTTAAGATAACTACTGAAAACTATGCCCATTTATCAAGCTAATACTCTAGTAGTGCATTTTGCTATGGAGAAATACCCTTTTCTTTTCATAGAGAAAGATAGCCTTAGGCCAAATAACAAATTAGAGGTTTTCTGGACCATAGCTCCGAACCCTTTAAGATAACTACTAAAAACTTTTTACAGTTATGAAGCTAGTATACTAGCAGTGGAAATTGCTTGATAAAAGTTCTCCATTAAATCCTTTTTTCTGTTACCTAGCAAAGAGATCGGCAAAATTTCAGTTTTTTGCCGGAACCATAACTCTGTAACTGAGCAAATTCTTGAAAATTATACTCCTCCTATAGGAATGATTATATTTTGCCCATATTTAGTCAGAATCATCTTTGGGTGAACGGAAATCAATTAGTATAAACAATGGATCTCTGCCCTCTAAGACAGGAGGTGCAGGGCCCATTAGAATAAATAGCGAAAATTCCTCAAAAATCTTACTCTTCTTGTAGATATGATTGGATTTTGCTAGAATTTGGTGTGAATGATTTTTTGGTGAAGGGGAATCAATTTTGTATCAATGGTGGATCTCAGCCCCCTAGGACAGGAGGGGAGGGGCTCAATAGGGGAAATGTGTTTGAAAACAGTTTATATCCCCATTCCATAACCATGTATAGCATTCCTGGGCATAAAGTGATAAACACAATCGTGATGTAAGAATTGGCTCTGGGGTCTGGTTCCACCCCCAGGGAATTAGTTTTCTTGTTATTTCTGTGAAACAGAGACCCACCCTTGAACCATTTATGGTAATGACTGGCATCAAGAGGTAAACGCAATCATGATGTCAGAATTGGCCCTTCGGCCTGGCCCTATCCCCAGGGACTAAGTTTCCTTGTTATATCTTTGGAGCTGTTGAGATCCCCACGTCATAACCATATACTTGTATAGTAATGTTGGGGATCAAGAGAAAGATACAATCATGATGTAAGAATTGGCCCAGGGGTCTGGCCCCACTCCAAGAGACTAGTTTCATGGTAATATCTTTGAAAAAATTGAGATCTCCACCCCTAAAACATATATGGCAATGCTGGGCATCAAGAGATAAACATATTCAAAATATAAAAACTGGTCTTGGATGTGGGCCCAAGCTTCTGGGTGAAAAAAACACACATTTGTTCTGTAAGAAAAGATCCTAAACTCTTACTGGGAATCAAAAGAGAAAGACAGTAATGATATAAGAATAGGGCCTCTTTGTTTCATGTTGCCATGGAAGTAGATTAGATACAGAGAGGCAAAGTTACAAATTTCTCTGTTTCCAAAGAATGCCAACAAAAGTTTTGAAGAACTACCTGAAACTTTGTACACTTAGTAGAATTTAGCAGTCTCTTGGTGATTTTGCTACTGAGGAAATTTCATTTGTGACATTTTTTCTTTTTCTGTTGCCTGTCAAAAAATAGCATTAATCATTGGCAATGCTTTACAATTTTATAAGTAACCCCTCATATTTATATTAATAATTATTGATAAATTATATAACAAACCTTACTAATTATAATAATTTTTTTGGTAACAGACAAACTACTTCAAAATATCAGTAACAGCTGTGGAATAGAGTTAAAACATGTACCCATTATTATACTGTATTAAACAGTGCACATTGGGATGATGTCACATTTTGTCTTATCTTGATCAACCAATATCATGAGGCAAGAGTTTGTTTAATTCATGGTACTGTATTATGTGTATATTTTTGTTTCAGTTTTCAAGTATTGAACCTGAAGAGAGCTCCTTACAAAGTGAAAATGAGTACTTCAGGAAAAGCTGTAACATCATCAGATGCAGAGCTGGACAGAGAATTCTTCAGTCCTCGTAATCCACGAGGAGAAAAGTCCATTTTTCTTGAATGTCCACCTGTTGGATTTGGTATGTGCTTGCCTGTACATTGTACCACATTGATTTGTAGATGACACAATTTGTCAGAAAGCATGACTGGCAGCCAGTACGTCTCATACATCATCTTAAGTCATATGTAAACTTTCAGACTGTTTCATGAAGTTCCATTGATGGGATTTAGCAGAAAATTGCTGGAATGATTATACCAGAAATTTTTTTGGGCCCGTTCAGACGTGTAATGTCATGATTGTGAAATCATAGTTTTCATAATCAGAACACATTTTGAGTTTTTCCATATATTCAAATTTTACTACCTTAGTAGTGTGATTTAGATAAAACTTGCCTGGAATGGTCGCATGATCTGCTTGATGGAGTGCTGTTTTCTCAGTTATTCTGAAAGCCTTCTGATTTTAGGTCACTTCATAAGTTACTCCTTGCCTTTTGTCTGCCATCATGTGTACTGTTTTTTTCTGTCACTCTTGTTTAATGATTTGATGGAAACATGCAAAGAATAAATACAACATACGTACACTGCTAAAATTTGGAAATGTATTCTCATTCATAATTGTTCTCACTACAACTACTGCTATTAACAGATAACACTGTGAAGACAAGTGAGCCTCTTGTTTACTTTTTCTTTGTTAATGGTTGAGTGGCCATTTTATGTAAGAGACTATTGTAACAGTGTGGTAAACCTTGTATGTAAGACTGTATTGTAACAGTGTGGTAAACCTTGTATGTAAGACTGTATTGTAACAGTGTGGTAAACCTTGTATGTAAGACTGTATTGTAACAGTGTGGTAAACCTTGTATGTAAGACTGTATTGTAACAGTGTGGTAAACCTTGTATGTAAGAGACTGTATTGTAACAGTGTGGTAAACCTTGTATGTAAGAGACTGTATTGTAACAGTGTGGTAAACCTTGTATGTAAGACTGTATTGTAACAGTGTGGTAAACCTTGTATGTAAGACTGTATTGTAACAGTGTGGTAAACCTTGTATGTAAGAGACTGTATTGTAACAGTGTGGTAAACCTTGTATGTAAGACTGTATTGTAACAGTGTGGTAAACCTTGTATGTAAGACTGTATTGTAACAGTGTGGTAAACCTTGTATGTAAGAGACTGTATTGTAACAGTGTGGTAAACCTTGTATGTAAGAGACTGTATTGTAACAGTGTGGTAAACCTTGTATGTAAGACTGTATTGTAACAGTGTGGTAAACCTTGTATGTAAGACTGTATTGTAACATTGTGGTAAACCTTGTATGTAAGAGACTGTATTGTAACAGTGTGGTAAACCTTGTATGTAAGACTGTATTGTAACAGTGTGGTAAACCTTGTATGTAAGACTGTATTGTAACAGTGTGGTAAACCTTGTATGTAAGACTGTATTGTAACAGTGTGGTATACCTTGTATGTTAGAGACTGTATTGTAACAGTGTGGTAAACCTTGTATGTAAGACTGTATTGTAACAGTGTGGTAAACCTTGTATGTAAGACTGTATTGTAACAGTGTGGTAAACCTTGTATGTAAGACTGTATTGTAACAGTGTGGTAAACCTTGTATGTAAGACTGTATTGTAACAGTGTGGTAAACCTTGTATGTAAGACTGTATTGTAACAGTGTGGTAAACCTTGTATGTAAGACTGTATTGTAACAGTGTGGTAAACCTTGTATGTAAGACTGTATTGTAACAGTGTGGTAAACCTTGTATGTACTGTATTGTAACAGTGTGGTAAACCTTGTATGTAAGACTGTATTGTAACAGTGTGGTAAACCTTGTATGTAAGAGACTGTATTGTAACAGTGTGGTAAACCTTGTATGTAAGAGACTGTATTGTAACAGTGTGGTAAACCTTGTATGTAAGACTGTATTGTAACAGTGTGGTAAACCTTGTATGTAAGACTGTATTGTAACAGTGTGGTAAACCTTGTATGTAAGAGACTGTATTGTAACAGTGTGGTAAACCTTGTATGTAAGACTGTATTGTAACAGTGTGGTAAACCTTGTATGTAAGACTGTATTGTAACAGTGTGGTAAACCTTGTATGTAAGACTGTATTGTAACAGTGTGGTAAACCTTGTATGTAAGAGACTGTATTGTAACAGTGTGGTAAACCTTGTATGTAAGACTGTATTGTAACAGTGTGGTAAACCTTGTATGTAAGAGACGGTATTGTAACAGTATGGTAAACCTTCTATATGTGTTCATGATACTACAATTAGCTACAATATTTGATCACTTCATATTTGTTTATTGACACTAATTGATACTACTAGAGTAATGCTTTGATGATTGTGGAGTTATTATGATATATCACACTAGCTCTATTTGTGCTATTAATCAGTTTTTTCTATGCTGGTGTGGCACTGAAAACAAATTTGTTTTTCTGTTTCAGCTTTACTTTTAGCTGGAGGTTTGTTGGCCTACAGAATAAGGATGTACCCTATAAGAAAAGCACAAGGACAGGACATGTTAATTTATCTTTATACAACTAGGCTGATAGTGTGTGGGACAATTTCAGGTATATTTATGGTAACTGTATCTAGTGCAAGACTTTTGGATAAGGCTAGCAAGACTGCACCCTGCTATCAGATGGACCACACACCACGAAAGCTTCCTAATCAGAAACTCAAACCAATGACAGAAAACCCCATGGCCCTTACAAAGACAAACATCTTGGAGCAAGTTCTTATTGAAAGATTTACTGCCAAAAAATGAAAAGTCTGCTACAATACAAACTGGTTAATTCAGACATAGTTTGTATTTCATGAATATGTAACTTGGTAATGTTCCATTTATAGATAATAAAAAAGAATGATGGTATTGTCTGATCAGGAGTACAATTGTCAGAGATTTGTGTAAACAATAACAGTAAGTAAATTATGCTTTACCACCAATCTCTGCAGGAAATCTTCTGTATATTTTGGGATAATTGCAGATGAAAAGTATCCATGTTGTCTTATTCTATATGTGTTTGCATTAATTACTCTTTAATATTGTACTGTACTTTACTGCAAATAAGATTCCTACCCCATGAAACAAATATTGACCAAAAGTAGTATACATGCTATTTCTAGTTTCTGGTGGGGAGGGAGAAGAGGAACTCATTTGTGAGTAGCCTAATATTTCTGGAAGTTATACAAGTGTGGAAGGGGCCTTATTTGCAGTAAATTATAGTGCTGTTACAAAAAAATATGTGAAGTTAATATTTAAATTGATTTAGGCTGAGTACAAGGAGCTGGTACGCTGTTGTGTATCATATAGCTATGATATATCCTGCTGTGATAATATTTCAGCTTTTTGACGTACAATGTATTTTTCTCAAAATGTATTTTGAAGAGAAAAAAATCTAAGCAAAAGAAATGAATCTTGATTTATTACATAATTGTGTATTTAGGCACAAAGAAAATCCCAAGTTCATTGTGGAAAACACACTACAATGTACACAGAAGCATATCACTTTTATCTCCTGTCAGATGTTACAGTAATACTTGATGTCCTTATTATTGGATGCTTCATGTACATCACAAAAGCCTTTTTTTAGTTTGACAGTGGCGTGTGCTTTGCAATATGTCAGACAACATTGAATGCTGTTATAATTTCACAAGCATTTGGTAGCCTACCTAGACATATACATGACTGTCAGTTTTTGTTAATAAAATGTTAAACAATTATCTCAGTGATAATGATGTTGACCATTTTACAAAACAGATTTACATTTTTGCCAAACTCTAGCCATCTTATAATTTGTCATACCTCTGCAAAATCCAGGGTAAAGGTTCAAAGATCAAAATGAAAAAGACCTCATTGTCAATCAAATTTTATAATTATCTCATCTGTATGTATTTAGATGATGCTCTTTGATACATTTGAATATTATTTGACAGTGTCATGTACAAAAATTAATTTTGAACTTTTTTAGACACTGAACAAAAGTAAAGAAATATCAGGTGATTTAGTATTTTTCAAAGAGCAGGTCAAATCTGGCCAATGTAAGGTTGACCTGATGAGACCAGGTGGGGTGGCAACACCAGCTATATTGTACTCTGCATAGGTTATCACATGATTGAATTCTGAATATAAAGCAGCATTAAAATGTCAAGTCTGGAGCGATACCTGACATTGTTTATAGAAGAGAATGTTACCAATATCCAAAATTTTAGAGACTTTTCAGATGACAGATGTCACGATAACATTGGTAGCTCCTTTCATTTGTAGAATGAAAAGGAGTGGTGGCTCATTGCTTTTGTAAAATGAAAAGGAAAAAAGAGTAAAGTTGAATAAAAAAGGGCATTACTACTAGTCTACTACCAGTACATGGTGTATTTACATTGCAGTTGATTGAATGAAGTACGTTCAAATTTTCGTAAAAATGTTACAAATAAAAACTGTCATTTTTTTAAAAGTTTGTAAATCATCTCTAGAGAAACATTAAGAATGTTGAATTACAATTCCAGACTACCCAAAGTACTTTACAGTACTGGTTTCACAGTGTTATATTGTGTTATTTGGGTTGAAGATTGAGACAATCATCAGGGATGGGTTGGAAAGGTGTTTTCTGAAGTTGTTGATTTTGATCTTGTCAACTTGTTATAACACATGTACAAAATTTATCTATTTTGAGTTTGAATAAAAAAAATGAAACAAATTTGACTTGATAGTTACTGTTCAAATATTATTAAGCATTGACATTTCTCTAACAAAGAGACATTTGGCTGGTACAGATTTCCCTTTAATCACATATAGTAGGTCATTGAGAGATGAGCGAGAGAGGGAGGACTGATCATTTTGTCTAACTTTGCATCCATGTGTACTTGCACAATAGCATCACACCTGATTAGAATTTAGTGGTCATCAGTGGAAGTTAAATGTCAAGGTCACTCTTGACAACTTTTGAAAAAAAAGCCTTGGTAAAGGCAATCTGATGAACTTCACTGTAACACAGGTCATATTTGACTAGGAATAAAAGGTTGTATAGAAGATGTCTACTAAATCCAAGGACAGATTTGGTTTTCAGAGCAGGTTTGTATGGATAATGTGGCATCCATCGCCTGACTATTATCTATTTTCTGGAGTCTGTCAACTTTAACTACATATTGCAGTTATTCATGAACAACTTTGCGGTTTTTAGCCCACCATCATCAGATGGTGGGGTATTCAAATCGCCCTGCGTCCGTGGTCCGTCCGTCCGTAAACAATTCTTGTTACCGCTATTTCTGGAAAAGTGCCGGATGGATCTTTCTCAAATTTCATATGCAGGTTCCCCTTAGTCCCTAGTTGTGCATTGTACCTTTTTTGGATTGATTCGAATTCAAGATGGCCGACAGATGGCCATCTTGGATTTTGGATGTAAAAGTTTGTTACCGCTATTTCTTGGAAAGTACTGGATGGATCTTTCTCAAATTTCATATGCAGGTTACCCTTGGTCCCTAGTTGTGCATTGTACCTTTTTTGGACTGATTCGAATTCAAGATGGCCGACAGGTGGCCATTTTGGATTTTAGAAGTAAAAGTTTGTTACTGCCATTTCTTGGAAAGTACTGGATGGATCTTTCTCAAATTTCATATGCAGGTTCCCTTTGGAGTTGTGGCAAGATGGCCGACAGGCAGCCATCTTGGATTTTGAGAGTAAAATATTTTTACTGCTATATCTGAGGAAGTACTGGATGGATCCTTCTGATATTTCAAAGATATTGGTTTCCCTTGGTCCCTAGTTGTGCATTGTACCTTTTTTGGACTGATTTGAAATCAAGGTGGCCCACAGGCAGCCATCTTGGATGTTGACAGTAATACAGCACAAGCATATTGTCCATTATCCACCTGTAACTGATTGCTATCTAATAATACTTTGGGATCTTTTTCAAATGATATTTGCTAATAGGTGCTTTATAAAAATATCTTGTGCCATCATTGAGTACATTCAATGAAGACCAGTTCATGAACATTTACAACACCTGTAACAAACAAAAAAAAATAAACAAATCTTCAAGAACTGAAAACAGATCCTCAAATGGTGGGCGCCAAGATCCCTCTGGGATCTCTTGTTCATCAAATTTGATCTGAAGCATCCTTTGGGAAAGATTAAAACCAATTTTGAGTAATTGGTGGGTCTGCCACTCCCTACTCCCCCCTGAGACTGAGGGGCAGGGCCAAACAGGGAAAATAAAATTATGTAAAATGTATCTTCTTCAGGAATTGCAGGATACTTTCCAGATTTGGTCAGAAGCATTCTATGGTGAAGTGAAATTAGTTTTGTTTAAAGTGTAGGTTTCTGCCCCCTTGGCCCAGATGGGCAGGGACCCAACAGGGAAAATGTAACCTCCAAACAGATGTAGTTCATTTTTAATATCATCAACTTTTCATTTGGATCTTTGGTACTTTGACACATTTGTGATTCCCACTGAATGACTCTAGCATTGCTGAGCATCAGGAGACAAAACACAATTATAACTTATTATTTGTCCTGGGACCTGGTCCCACCCCAGAACAGACTATATCTTTGAAGCCATTGAGATTACCATCTTATAACTTAATAGCATTGCTGGACATCAAGAGAATAACAACTGATCTCTGTCCCCACCCCTAGGGAAGTTGAAGCTGTATTTGAAGGCCTCATCAGAGGAAATGTTTTCTTTATAAAGAGATGTAAGGTTTTGAATTATTGACTTATAATTCCAGGTGAGTGATACATGCCCTCTGGGCCTCTTGTTATTCACACCATCAAGCTCTATAAACCTCATTATTGCCCCGCATAGGAGATTTCAAGTTTCAACGACAAATATTTGCAGAGTTATTGCCCTTTGTCACCAAAACTTGTCCGGCCCATAACTTCCATGTCGTTCGAACGATATTCACCAAACTTGCTATATTTATATACCTTGGGAATGCAGAGTGTCACAAACCAACTTCAAGTTTCAAAGACAAATATTTGCAGAGTTATGGCTATTTGTCACCATATGGTCTGTCGCCTTAATTTCTCGTTTCTTCTAAGTTCTGTGCAACATCGCAAGGTTGTCGAGGGTAATGTAAAAATGCTTTCCATTTGACTCTGACAGCTTACAAGGATTGTAACACTCTACTGAAGCTTACTATAGGGGTCAAACACATAGCGGGGCCCTTTCTGACTTGTCAGTGTTCTAGTTAGATTTTGGTAATCATCAGTCAAGGTCACCCTCAACTACCTTTGAAATGAAAACTATGTGCAGTGACATCACTCATTAGCCATCTAATATCTGGTCATAGCCCTTCAAAATCAAGGGTGAAGGGTCATGAACAAGAGGCCCATGGGCCTTATCAGCTATGTGACAATTAAGACCTATACATTTAAATGTTATTTCAGTAATAGTAGGAAATGTTTATTTAAGCAGTAAATTTTCCCAACATTGCTATAGTTCATTGGCACCAGTTGAACTTTTGATTAGAAGTTTAAAATGTGTTTTTTCAAGATGGAGGTCTTATTGGATTTTTGACTTACCCAAAAAATAACACTTGGTCAGGACTACCTCGGTATCATTTCAGCCAAGGTGGAACTTGAGAAGTTTAAAATAGGTGTTGTTCAGGGACACCATAATTGCACAATAGGGTTAAAAAAGATTGCCTTGGCTGCCATATTTAACTTTCAATGGGGCTAAAAATTAATCAACACTTTATTGAGTTCCTTTCTTTTAAATCACCACCAATTTTCAGCTCAATGGCACCAGTGGATCTGAAGATTTTTAAATGCATTTTTCAAGATGGTGGCCATATTGAATTTTGATCTAACCCAAATAAGAATATTTGATCAGGAACATCTCAGGATCATTTCAGACAAGTTTCAGCTCAATCCCACTGGTGGAACTTGAGTAGAAGTTAAGAATAAAAGAGTTTACTAATGGTAATTTACAAATGTGCTTGACAACCAACAAAACAACAGCTATAATCAATGCCATGGTATAGTAATCACATCTTTATGTATTTAAATGATGTAAACATTTTTCACAATCTGAGCAGGTCATGAATTGGTCAATAATCAGTTTTAGTTGAGGAATTTGGTGAGTTACATGTTGAAGTATAAAGGTCAAACTTGTCCACTACTAAAAGCTTGCATTCAACATGTCTCAATAACCCTTTATCAAACTTAAATCGTGTACACCCATTAGTATATTAACATCAAAGTCTAATTTTTAGTGCATTTTGGTGGTCATCAGTCAAGGTTAAAGGTCACCCTTGATTAATTTTAGAATTAAAACTTGTTTACAAGACAACTTATACATCTCTGGGTAGATTTTGTTACAAATAAGATCAGAGAGTAGCAGTATATCTATCTATATTTATACATCAGAACAAAAAAACATCATCTGATTCAGAAAATAACAAAAACAAGTAAGCATTACAGGACCAATGGGTCTCTTTTATTTCATTGCACAAACTGCAAATTTAATTGGTCTTAACATTAAAAAGTAAAAAAAGCTTGAAATAAACTTAATAAATATATAAATAAATAACAATGCAACAATCAAATCATACAGAGATAAACATAAATGTTGCAACATACACATAATAAATAACAAATTTAGTTTATATGCAAAGCATTCAAACTTGGATTTGACTATCCAACATCATGTGGTGCTTGATAAAAAAACATCTACTGATACATCTCCCCATATGGAAAAAAGGGGGAAAAATCCACAAACACTAAATAAAAGAAATATCAGTGGTTAAAATATTAAAATCCTTACAGTATTATTTTATCATTTACACTCAAAATTTGAAGAAACCTTGTCCATTTAAGATGTGATATATGGCTAAGTATTTTTTTCCATCCGCACAATTTTATAGGGGCACGGCAAATAGTGTTACCCACATTTGCCCTTTGCTGTCCTGAATCACTTTAGATCAAACTTATACCACGACAGAAGTAAAAAGAGATCCAAGAGGGATCCTGGTCCCCATTATTGTTTTATCTTCATTTGTTCATTTCTCTGCTTTCCTCTGTTTTTGTTCCTAATCATGTAAAATTTGAAAATTTCTCTTAAAATGGCGATAATATTTAACTGCCAAATCCAAGATGGTCACCCATCGGCCAGTTTATTTTTTGGATCAGTGCCAAAATCAAATCACTACAACAAGTAGCCAAGAGGAGCAAACATTATTAATTTGAGAAAGGTCCATCCAGTAACTTCTAAAGAAATGGCAGCAACAATCTTTCATTGTAATGTCAAATCCAAGACAGCTGCCTGTAAGCCATTTTTTATTTTTTTATCAGTCCAAAAAAAAATAAGAAAAAAGTAATATGCAGGGAACAGGGGCATTCATATCATGCAAAGAGGGATTAAACATACTAATAAACATGTATCGGAAATTGTAAGGCTGAATTCTGCAAAAGCCAAAACTTTTGAGAGAAATCAAGTTTTCATGTTGTCCGGTTATTAGATACAAATTTAATACAATATATTACTTTTAGCAAGCACTCAAAGATCTTGCATCATGTCACACAAAAATTTACTTTTTGAAGATAAGCACAAATCATTATCTAAAACATATCACAAAGTATGAACAGCAGTTTTAAAACTGAGTGTATGTGTAAAAGTTCCATATTAAGGTTATGGTTGGTATCATAATTATATTATCAGAAATACAATTTAACTTTAACTGAAATTTTTGACATGTACATATTTATGGAAAACAGAGAAATTAAAATGTAATTATTTAAATATTATTAAAAAAAGTATACTTCATACTTAAATGAAACTAAATCCTACATCATACATGTATTATGTTTATTCTGCTGTAAGTACATGCCTTGTAGACATCAATACACATCTATTACTGTTCAGTAGAATTACAATTTAATGTACTTCAATAAGACAATCTTTTAAATTCCAGTAATTATTTATATGTTTGTCTCCTCCACTTATAGCAGGATACATACAGGTTGATATTAATATTTCCGTAATTTTTTTTTTCATATCCATGAACCACATTTTATCATGAAATATGTCATACAATAACATAACATAACTACCGGTAGTTAATAGCAAGTGCTGTTTACATTACTACCAAAAAGTCATGTGATCTAGTAAAACATCAGTGTGACCATGACTAGGGAGTGATAACTTGAAGTCTCAGTAAAACACACAAGTCTGAGTGACCAGCGTGATAACTTGAAGTCTCAGTGAAACACACAAGTCTGTATGAACTTCACTCCAGAGTAATCAAGTAAAATCTCAGTAAAACACATACAAGTCTGTGTGACCTTGGCACCGGGTGACCATGTCATCAGGGTGACTACTTAAACCCTTAGAAATCAAACAGAGTAAAAGGTTACAGGTATAGAATGCCCACTTTACTCATTAAACCCATATAATCATCAAGTTTATAGGATGTAGTAGGAAACATTCTAAAATTCAATGTGTAGACAGACAAGATATCAGGTACTTCAATACACAACAATTAAGAGACAACAGGACTAAAAATCATTTAAATGATAAGCAAACAAAACACAGACTTTCTACATCACATTTACAGATAATCAGAAACATATAAAGAAATTAATATCATGGTTTAAATCTGTCATAGTTTCATAACTTTCCAGCATTCAGTTTTATATTGTGTAACGTCCTATCAATACCTACGGCCATTTAAGGACGGAACTTTTCAGGAATTCAGGCATATCAAAACAAAAGCTTCTTACTCAACAATAGACACTTTTTATAACTTAAAGTTGAAAAACAATCCCTGGTGTATGAATTGCAAACATATAGATGTTGGTTTATTTATAGCTAGATATTACATCTATAACTAAAGACAGGTTTAGTATATATCATGTGCATCAAAATTCCTCTAGTGGAGTTGAAAAAAACAGTCAATAAAAATCATTTCATAATAATTAAGAATGAGATTATATATTACAATTTTTTCATGTCACAATCTTGTTATTTGGACATTACTTTTTACATTATATCAGTTAAAATGCTTTAAAAATATCAAAAACTGATTAAAACATTCAGTGTTCTTTTTCAAAAAATCATCCTCTTAATAAAATCTTACCAGAGGAGAAAAAAGTGAATCTTGAATGTCATGATTTTGCTGTTCATCGCTGCAAACAAAAATTGACTAAACATTAGCTCCATACAAAAACATTGTATAAATATTCAAGAACTCTTCAAGGAAACAAACCGAAATTTCAAGCACTTAATTGTGAAAGGCATCCCTTATACAGCTTCAAGCATCTTGGTGAAAAATCTATAATTGCAATATATTGAGTTTTCATGTTTTCTCAATATCAATTGACAAACCCTAACAATAACTAAACTTCCCTGGCACAAGACTTTGCTGAACTTACTTGCATATATATAAACACATTGTACTTACATTGTATCAGTATTTGTCACATAAAACAATTCAAATAATCTTTTCAGTATCTTTCATATAATCATTATTCTATATATTGAAATTATCAGACTTTTCGTGGTCTTATGATCAATTTAAAAATTTTTGCATACCATTTCATAAAATACCTAATAAAGGAAAATATCTTGATAAAGAATGTCATGTAATTTCCCATTATTAAAGACTTTTAATGATAAAAATTTTTACTCAAGTATCACAGATAATGGGGAAAAGCCTAAGTTCCATTTTCAAATTGTCACAAAAATCACAAACAATTCCAAATTGTCAAAAATTTAAAGTTACGAAATACAGCAAATAAATAAACAATTCATCATTCCTTGTGATGTCATGAAGTTACAGTAATATTCCTCAAATATCACAGAAAACTTAATGTTACTCACAAAGTGACTTGAAGGAACATCAGTGTTCTTCTAAACATTACCTAGTAACAGAAATGTTCCCAGTGAGGTATTCTGATAACAGTATTGTTCCTTGTAATTTCACCTGAAGAAACTGTTCTTCATGAGGTCACCAAGAAACAGAATTGTTCATGGTGATGTGGCCAAGTAACAGCATTGTTCCCTCCGATGTCATCAATAAGGACAATGTCCTCTTGATAAGCAGCAGTAATGATACTACTCTATCATCTGAACTACATTTTACTCTGATCATTGTTCCTCAATCTATCAGAGAAAGTATCTGTACAATATTTATGTCAAGCTGAGTGATGTTAATGGACACCAAAACATGTGACGGTAACTCAACTACTAGAAGCATTTCAAAACTGGACACAATATACCAGGTAAGTATACAATTATATATAGTAAATATTGTAACAGAAACAAAACACTCCAGTATGGAGGGACTGAATGGCTCCAGGGGGAGAAAGAGGCACAGGGGCTGGACTGGATTACACCTTGCATCAGACATCAATCTTCCTGTCCCAATATCATGAGTTTTTCTTCACGTCAATGCTGCTGATTGACCTGAAATTTCACAATAAGGACTTTATTACAAATGTGAATGAATCTTTGTGGAAACCCTAGGTTAGAATTTACAAATCTTACTGTAGTGAAAGGGTAGGTGTAATTGTTACAACCTCAAGACAAAGTTTACACAACAATTAGTAAAAGTTGGGATAAACATTTTTATATACATGTGCAGCAAAACTGATATCTTATAACATTGTCTCAGCTAAAACACAATCATCTAACATCATCTAACAGAATTAAAACACAATATCTAGTTCAAAACATCTTATAAAATAACTTGCATGCGATATGATACAACATGCAAACAAATTCAAAACCACAACATAGAGACAGCAACTTAACTACAAAACTTACTTAAATTAATAGGTATTCATTGAACGTTTATTATAATCTTCAGCTGCCTTACATGACATATATACTATGATGTCATTAATAATAGCAATCTTGAGTCATCAAGAGAAAGACAGAAGTCAATTTCCAGTTTTAGAGATTTTTTTATGAAATATTTTCTAATTCTTTTTATTAAATAAAATTTTCTAGAAAGAACTTTCACAGAATAGTTTATTTTATAACAATTGCTATTTATGTAGTCCAAAGTAAAACTTGTCTCCTGTATATATAGTGTTATATACTCTCTATCAATGTACTATTATCTCCTTTAGTATGACATCATACTAGATCACTATAACCAACATGTTACCAGGAACACTCATCCTCCTGATCAGCATTGAAGTTCAAGGATGTCATGGTTTACTTTTTTAATTTCTTTATATAACTGTACTATGTGTTTGTACATAAATTGTAGAGAATATGATACAGGACTGTTATATTGACTTTGACCTCTGACAACCAGAAAAGCAATTCCATGCAAAAATGTTAGTAAGAAAGCAGTGAATGAAGGTGAATTACAACACCTGAAAAACCAGATTTCTACCAAAAATATGTTACTTGACATTTGACTTTAAAATCTGAAAAGCCAACATATTGACTGCCTTCTTGATTTCAGCGATCAAATTTTTTCTAATTTTCAGTCGACCCAAGAACCATTCTAAGGAATTCGTTTTGATAAAGAACCACGAAATATACTTTGAAAGTAATCAGCCAAGAACAACTTCAATGATAGTGCAGATATCAATTTTCTCTCTAACTCTGATCTTGACTTTCAAATGTGGTGTATTTGTCCATAAAAAACAATTCCAATGAAGGAAAGCAATTCATGAAGTTTAAGGAGAATCAGACATTACATTAACCTCCTGAATACTGATCAAGGGGATGAAAATGTTCACTTCCAAATGTATTACATATGGCCTAGTTACTGTAAACATTAAAATTGTGTTTATACCGTGGAAGAAATCTCAACATGAAGGGTAGGCTTTTCCTACCTCCGTCACCAGAGAGCCTCCTTCTGCCACGTGTCATGCTGTAACCTGAGGTAAGGAAGTACAGAATGATTGGCAGGGTAGATCTTGTCAAAGTATGACACAAAATCCCATCAGTAACACAAAAAAATCACCCATATTACTGCAAGTACTAAACTAAATCAAGGGGAGTAACTCTCATTCTTGATACGATAGCTATATATAGAGTACTACACATACCATATTTATTCTAATAAATGCTCCAGGGCATGCAATTTTCCAAGAAGCACATGTTTAATAGAACACAAAATTTCAGACTCGGAAGGTTGTTAGGTGTAAATATAAGGATATAAACAGAGTCTATAGCCATCATGTCTGTATAATGCTTCAATCGTTGTTAAACAAATTAACAAATGTTTTGGCATTGATGTAAGAAACTGTAATGGTGTAAATATTGTTGTCATTTGTACTCATGGTGACCTGTACCTGTGTATGAAATGACAATTAGACAGAGCGTGTCAACTTCTGTCAGGAGATGTAGTTATTCGGTCATGAACTTGTGTTCTCTCATCACTTGTATGTCATTATATAACATTAAAACAATATCAATCTATAGCCATTCTGATCCCAACTCGTCATTACACCATCACCGTGTCGGGAACCAGAAAAATATTATATTTCCTTTAAACACAAGGTTATTGCATGTGCCCAAGAGAAGGGAAAAATGTTACGGCTAACATGTTCCGAGTGGACAGCAGACGAGTGTGAGACCGGTGTCAAAAGAAATATAAATTTTAAATCTTACTAAAACATCTAAGTATTGCAGAGGAGGTGGAAGGCCTGTTCGATATGAAGATATTGACAAGAGGCCTAGCAGCCTGGACAGTCACCTGAGATAAGCAATATTGAATATAAATATTAGTTATCAAGTGTCATGAAACAGAGACTGTGACACTGAGTATAGACAGTGCCAATACATGCATATCACCAAAACTGTCATCCTGTACTGATAATTCATATAAAGTTATTTCCAGTGGGAAATAACCAACGTTATGCTAAAACATGCAATTTTTCTATAAAGATTACAGAAAAGTCTCAAAAATATATTCCTCTCTCGGAAGAAATGTGAGACTCATTTTGGTAATGGCTAATGTGTGGCAGTCCTGGACATTAATCTCGTCATTAATTGTGTAGAAATGTAAATAGACATGTGTTTATCACTTTTTGAATTATAATTGTTCCTGTTTCGTATTCATATGTATATGCGTGGATATTTGGCACAAAGTTAGTTTTGTGGTCTTAGTTGGGAATAATCACTGAGAAAAGGGGTGGGGCACGTTTATTAGAGAAGGAGTGTTTATTAGAGATGGGGCGTTTATTAGAGACGGGGCATTTATTAGAATAAATACAGTATGCTTAATCAAGCAAACCTGAAAGACAAAATTTTGGGACTTGAAACTCAAATGTGATAGTCTACTTATTGTCATACATATATCATCAGAGAAATCAATCTTGGTAAACAGAAAGGTATATTTTGCAACAGTATAAAGATGTGAAACTGAATACAAGAAGCTGAAACAAAAGCATGCAAAACTAAAATTGCGTCTAACAACCAATATATATATCTAATAAAAAATTTGTAAACTACAAAACAAAATATCCTAAAATATTTCCATGGTAATAAGATTTCCAGCTCTTTCATTTTGTTAACCATTTGTAGAATAGGAATACTTACATTTTCAGTGAATAAAAGATTATGTAAAACATAGAAAATTACTGATTGCAACAGATAACACACTACATTAATATTACAATAAGAACCCAAAAATTTGTAAAGGTCCAACAAATCTAGATCCTAAATCTTGTAATGATGAAGAGAATCTTGTGATTGTGTGTGTCATACTGAATTATATCAAATAATACCCTAAAATTAATACACTCAAACTTTCAATTTGGATGATGCATTTTTGAGTACTTTAACAATCAATCATGTGACATCTTTTTAATTAAATCAAAGCAATAGAGTTTTAATTTTCATGTTATATGAAATGACATAAAGCCTAGTAGCCTTGACAGTTACCTGAGATAAGCAATATTAAATATATAGGTTAAAGGGTAGTTATCAAGAAAGGTTTCTGGAAAATTTCATTGAAATCTGATCAGGAATTTTTGAGAAGAAGTCAGAATTATTAAATTGTTAACAGACGCCTGATGAAGGTGAACACAATGGGGCACCATGAAACTTGGTCTCACGTGACCTAAAAAGGAATAACGCATCATAGGATAGTTTAGTAATGTGATAAAAACACATCTGAATTCAAACAAGGACAAAACCTACAACAGTGATAGGAAAAATGTTCTCTGTCATTACTGCAATCACATACCATGAAATGCACACAAAATCTTTCACAATCACCACTCCACAAACAAGACAACATGGACTTGGCAACTCACCATGACAAGACATCTTTATTTAATCTTCATGTACATCATTAGTTTATACCTATCTGTAAACACCATCTCTTGTACAATAACTTAAGACATGTATCTGTTTCATCATAAATCATATTCATTCACCAATAAGCACATGCCTGGAAATAAGCCCGCCCATATTTATTACAGTTTTAGTAGAAATAACAAATAATGCATCATTACTCTGTTAGCCAACAACTATTTCAAAATTTCATACTAACTTATGACAGCTTGCGGTAAATGTAACATGCATTCAAAAAATGTTATCTAAGATATGAAAAACATGGAGAAATTGAGAACATTTCCCCCTTTAGAAAAATCAATCATCTACAATTTACTTCTCCCAACTGCCCTATATCCCCACCACCTTCTCAGTTTATATCTCTGATATATTCCTGATGTATTCACTGAAAAATGATATAGAAAAGATCTGTACTATTGGTTAAGTATTCAAATTTTACAAGCCTGTAAGTGGTGTCAAACGATCACACAAATGATGTACATAGAGATTACATTCTATGAAAAACAACCACCATATTGGATTTACCAGTCCAAAAATACAAACCTCTTGTACAGGAGATAAGGAGGGGACAATATGTCAGAATTAAGATTAAAATCCTTTCCTGAAAAGGTGAATTCATACTTTAATTTTGTTTTTCTTTTCTTAGATTTCCTTCATTTTTTTTTTTATTTCGGTAATACAGTATGTATAATTTAACTGTGATGGTTTTATGTCATATTTCTTAAGTTTGTACAAGAGTTACATTAACATCTGCCATTCCACATCAGGAAGTGCAATTAGTAATTTATTATTGCCAAGAAACCATACTAATACACACACATCAATATAAACAGCGTTCAACAAAATACAAAATCATTTTTAATCGTATTTGTTAAACCAGATGCTATAAATCAGCAAACAGCAAAACTATGAACAAATAAAGTTCAGACCTTGGCTGTTTTATAGAGCAAAGAAACAAACAAGCTTCTACAAACAAACTATAGCCAGAGAATATATAACTGAGGGTCAACAAAGAATTACCTCTGTAAGTCAGGTGAACACAGTTTAACTCCCGAAACAAGTCAGTCAGTCAGTCCTGGACTAAGGATCACTTCACAATTTGGATTTATGTCCAAACTTGAATCTTACCTAACATGTTCTGTGTTCGACTATTGAACATTTACACATAAATATACCAGTGACAACATTTTGCATAGTTTGATTAAATTTGGATACAATTTTAAAAAACCTCTTTACAACCTAGTAAAAATTGGACAAAATCTGATCCATCACCCAAGGCCTGAATAAATCTAACACCTGTTGTTTGTTTATAATCCACTGACTTACAGATATGCTTTTTCCTGGACCAGGACACTACGTGTAAAATGTGAAATACTTCAACATTAAGTCTTGATGTTATCATGCCAATACAGTTAATGATTATTCTAACTATAAAATCAAATATATGTTTTTTGAATTACAAGAGTTACCTCCGCAGAATACATTATGTTTTCCAAGAAAGAACAAAATATTCCTTTGTAAGCATCAAACATGCATCAGAAGAATTATGAAACTCACACAACACAATATCTATGCTAATTGTTACACATTTTACACAAGGTGCAAATGATACAATGCATATTACTTCACTAATTAAATTAGTAATTTTTACAACACGAATAGAAAGTTAAGGACATGATGGAAAAGATATTGCACTTTCTGAAAATCTGAAAGAGTAAATCAATACTAATGTCTCAAAAAAGCTACAAGTGATTATTAAGCCTACACAGGGCCTGGGGTTTACCTGGACTAGGTATGGATGCTTCCTATACAGATTCATACCTCAACAAAGCTACATAAAGGACTGTACCTAGGTGTTTACCTCGGTCAGATATGGTAGGATCCTGTACAGACTTATACCTCAACAAAGCTACAAAAAGGGGCTGTGCCTAGGTGTTTACCTGGGTCAGGTGTGGCGGGGTCAGGTTGTAACATAGTCCCATACAAGCGGACCACCACTATCAGACAGCACAACAAGATGGGCCCAATAATGGCGCCTTCCAGTCCCATCCAGTAGATACCTCCAGCAATTGCCAAGCCAGTCATGTAAGGATGACCCCTGTAAAACAATGAAAATACAATGACGTTTGCACATAGTATCTTGGCCGACTTTTGGAAATTCATCTTCACTTTAATGTCACATCTTACGTGTTATTTTGAAATTGTAACTATATCATATTGAACACAGAATATAAATGGTAAAGCTACGTGGTACCTGGAGTGCAACAGATGCACCTCTTTGTATAAATTTCCTTTCGAAGAATAGGACCTCAACTATATTATGTCACAATTTAGGATAAATTTTCATGGGTACAAATTGATGACTGTAACAAATTTTCTCCGATTATCTGCTGTTGTGAAATTTTAATTTTCAATGAAAGATCAATTGATATTCCTCATATCAGGTTTAAATTACAAATCATAGAATATGAAGGGTGATTAATTTGAGGTTTTTTAATGTAAAACCAATTTTCATGAGGTAATACTTACCATAACTTTAGTATGATTCAAAAATCCCGCCCTCCCTACGACCATGAGCCTTCACGTCATGAACATCGAGTTATTTCCCTTCCTCTTAGCCTTTATGTAGCACCCGTAGAGGGGCAGTCAGGCAGATAGGAAGAGGGGAGGAAAGGGTGGGACTCCATAAAGTTATGGTAAGTATTACCTCATGAAAATTGATTTTACATTAAAAAACCTCAATTTCATTTCAGTAATAATTACCATAACTTTAGTATGCGAATTCGTCTTACCGTAGTGGTGACTAGCAGCCAGGCAGCCCATCTAGCACACTAAACATGGTAGGGAGGGGGGACAGAGTGCATAGAATAAGGAGGGGCAACCTCCCCGTGACCGAGCAGGTAACCCACGTGCCGCCGAACGGAAAAGACGAGCCCCGGGGCTAACGGGGGGGCACAGCCACAGACTGTGCAACCACCAGAGGTCCCAAAGAATACAAACCTTCTGAGTGGGAAGCCAGGGATCTCAGATAAAAATCTGTAAATGTATCCCTGCCCCGCCAGAAGGCAGCAGACATGACCTCCTGAAAGGAGGACCCATTAAGAAGGGCCCAGGATGCAGCGAGGGCCCTTACCTCATGAGCCCGCACTCTCACCCTCGCCCGAGCCTGGTCATCAGAATGCTCATAAGCATACTTAATGACCTGGCATACCCACCTAGACACCGACTGGGAGGAGATGTCTCGCTGTCCCTGTTTGATAGGCAAAAACAGACGGGATCTGGAGCCCCGCCCCCCCTGGTTTTATCGAGATAAAACCTAAGAGCCCTACAGGGACAAAGCAATCTATCCCTCTCCTCCGAGCTAGTCAAAGCCGGAATCTTGATGGGATCGGGCGAGAACCCCGGGACTTGATTCTTCGCAAAGAAGGAAGGATCAGTTAAAAGAGTAACGGCAGCGTAGCCTCTGGACCAACGAAGGCAGGAAGGAAGTGACGACAGGGCGTGCACTTCACTCCTCCTACGTCCAGAGGCCAGAGCCAAAAGGAAGACTGTCTTGAAAGTTAGAAACTTCAAAGAGGCAGACTCCATAGGCTCATAAGGTGACCTCGTCAGGGAATCTAGCACCAAGGCTAAATTCCACTGCGGGGCCAGCTGCCGAACTCTGGGTCTATCCAAAGCGAAGCCTCTGATTAGGGCAGAAAGAGATGAGGAAGAACCTATCTCCTTCCTGCCGTAAAAAGCCAAGACACTGGCAATTGCTGTCCTATAGCCAGCAATAGTGCCAGGTGCCAGATTGCGGTCCCTAAACAGAGAGAGTAGGAAATCCGCAATCAGCTGAACAGAGGCTTCGAATGGATCAACCTCCCTGCCGACACACCAATCACAGAAGATCTTCCATCTGGACTGGTAGACGGCAGAAGAGGAAGCCCTGATAGATCGCGCGATGCGATCTGACACCTCTCGAGAAAAGCCTGCCTTGGCGAGGCTTCCAGAGATAGCCTCCACGCGTGAAGGTGGAGGATCT
>NW_026783024.1:0-45072 GCF_031769215.1 Ylistrum balloti
GACGTCAGCGGTTTTTGAGTGCTCCTGTCTTGAATCTTCAGTTTCAGCGTGCTACAAATCTAAGGATTTCATCCCAGACAATGAGAAACAGACTCCATGCCTCTAATTTACGAGCTAGAAGACCAGCAGTCCGACCAATTTTATCCAGAGGTCATCGACAATCCAGACATCAATGGGCCACTCATCATTTGAATTGGCAATTACGTCATTGGAGAAATGTTATGTTCACAGATGAGTCTAGGTTTTGTGTTGACTTCCATGACGGTAGGAGGAGGGTATGGAGAACCCAAGGAGAGCGCTATGCAGACTGCTGTGTTGTCCAGCATGATCGCTTTGGTGGTGGGTCAGTGATGGTTTGGGCAGGGATCAGTGTTGACTTCCATACAGACCTCTACATCATAGACAATGGATCTTTAACAGCTGTTCGATACAGGGACGAGATTCTACACCCTATAGTAAGGCCCATTGCAGGAGTTGTTGGCCATGATTTTATTCTGATGGATGATAATGCTCGTCCTCACCGTGCTCGTGTGGTCAACGACTATCTTCAACGTGAAGCAATCGTTCGCATGGACTGGCCAAGTCGTTCTCCTGATCTGAACCCTATCGAGCATGCTTGGGACACCTTGCAACGCCGGGTTTCAGCTCGACCTAATCCGCCACAGAACCGCCAACAGCTTATGATTGCTCTGCAAGAGGAATGGCAGCGCATCCCACAGATCAGCCACCGACGACTAATAAGGAGCATGTGCAGACGTTGCAGGGCAGTTATTGATGTCAACGGAGGTCATACTGCATATTAAACTGCCAATTGCAGTTTGATGAGTTTTCCTTGTCTACATGATTAACTTGCTCTACTTCCTCTTACACTTTGATTTCAAGGGTGCTGTTACTCAGGGTTATCTGCTCTTGGTAGCAATTACCACAAATTAATTTGTTTTGTGTAATTAAAGACTAAAATGAATGTTCTGTCATTAAAATTTAAAATATAATCATATTATTATTTGTATGTAAAACTGCACTGTTTCAAGTTTATGATCCTTAACTTATTTTGATCAGTATATTTCTGGTTCTCTGCGAGTTTCCTGCTCTGAAAAAATAATGTTGCCAGCTCCAAGGATAAAGAAGTCGAACTCACACGTAATCCATTTCCGGGGTCCTGATCAAATTAAGTCATCGGTGACGTCAGTCTAGTTAGAAATACACTGTATCGAAGCTAGTGTTCGCCTTTACATCTTTTCATTAGCAGCTATATGTTTTCATAAAAATCATTCAAAACATTACCGAAAAAATGTCTTGATGTATTTTCTTCTTGTTTTACTTTTATACGCTTTGTGCAATATCGACATTTAGGGTCAGTTTAACCGTAAGGGAGCTACATTGATACTACTGTTATGGACATTTGAATTGAAACTTGATTCTCAGTAAAGAACCAACCTTAACATTGTTTCTATTCTGTTCCCATACTCATTTGTTTGTCGCAGAGATACATAATATATGACATCAGCCAGTATGTGGTCCCAATGGTCGTTTTTGATACTATATATAGTTGTTTTACAATGATTAGATAAGAACAATAATTTCCATAAATACGAAATCTGCATTGGTAAGAAACAGCTGAAAAGGGTTACTACGATGATAACACTGCCTCACTTAGTCATGACACTTGAAATCTAATTGATAAACGAAGATAACACCTGCAGAAAATGCCTTTTGAAAGTGCATCCAGCATGGAGTCCTGCCTTAGCCTAAAATGTCTTCTTTCAATGATGAAAAACTTCTCGCAAGGCATAAATAGCAGTTCTACATAATACACAATACTAGTCGTAAATATTCGCATTGCATAACGAGTATCCGATTAACATTTCTTGGCTTTAAGGTTTGGAGAAAGGTGTTTGATAACAGCCTTGGAATGACACATTACATCAATAGCCAGTGTGTTAAGGAGTCATTTAAAGCCAAATAACATAAGAAAATGACGCAACAAAAAGACAAAAAACAATATCAAACTCAGTCTAAAAAGTGTGGAAACCTGAAGGCAATTTAACTGAACGTAAACATATTTTGTCCTGTGTTAAATGACCGTAACATGTAAACATACAGCTTATTCATCGTAGCTTTTATCAATCTTTCAGTATCTATTTTATCATTTTTTATTAATATTTCATCTTAAATCTTGAATTTAAATGATATGTATTTCATATCGAAAACAGATACATTTTTCTTCATAGCTATTTGGGAGTTTTACATCCTGATCTTGGAAGATCTTTCAACCAAAACTTAATGTTTGAATATATTCGTTTATAGTTTTCAGAATGGTGAATATGTTTGCATAAAGAACACCATGTTGACATTACATTTGGATTAATGGTATAATATTTAGTCCATGAAAAAAAATCAGATGCATTATCGAAAGATCTCTTCATCGCTTCCCCTAACGCATGGCCGTTTTCAAAGTCCTTGGCATCTAGGTAAGAACCGGGTGGAAGAAACAGGGAGTAATTAGACCCACCTCTTACAACTGAGACCGTAGAGGGAGATGCTGTATAGGTTTTAAATGCTTTTTCTGTAATGTAGTCAACACACAGAGAGTTTTCAAAGGCCAAGTAATATCTATAATGCTTTTGAAGAAGTTCCATACAATTGTTTTCGTTTGATCTGGCGCATCTGTAATGACCACAGCCACCGTAAACATGAATATCAGTGGAGCTTTTAAGACTCTTCATGTATTGCATTCGTTTGCTTGGGGTGTGACAGTTAGACACCATCCAGGCAGTATTTCTGTCTTTGGCTTTCCACTGTTTACGTATATTTGTTGTAGTGTTATTTCGATGAAACTGAAATCCAGAATAAAGTGATAGAACATCAGAATCCCTTCTATATGTGAACGTCCAATTAAACAAATTGCTCCACTCTGTCAAGTCATTATTATAGTGATGTGGAGATTCCATGCCATGCATTATCCAAACTTGACCACGTAACTTATTTGGTGGTTTGGTTTTCCCTATTCTGGGTCCATGAAAAACGACGAAATTTGCCGAGTCTAGCTTTGATCCAGATATCATTTTGCATGGGTATTCACAATTATTGAATACACTTTCATGCACCCATTCAGGTTTATTGAAATAAAGAACATTAATCTCTTTAGGAGAAACTTTTTCCTGAAACATAGGTTGGTCTGGCTTGTCAAAGTAAGGAAACATCACCTCGGATTTCAACACGATTACGTTAAAAACTAGCATCCCGATGCCAATCGCCACTACCAGGATTCCCCCGCATATATATCTGGGTGGTCCGCTGAAAAAGAAGATAAAAGAAAAAATTAGAATACATTTCAGTACAAAACGATGTTAATATGATAATTTAAGATCAATCGGGGACCAAAGAAGTTTTATTTTACAACAATTGCGAAACAAGTTTTATCCACTTACATTAATCACTGTTATAAGCCCGAATGGAAGCACACGACTTTTACTGATGAAGGAAACCTGAGTACCATGGGGAAAACCCACATGGTCGGGCATATTAACTTATGCGTTTTCACATTAAGTCAGGGAATCGAATCCGGACGCCTTGGTGTGTGTGTTATCACTGTGCCACCCAACCACCTCGTCAGGCTGAGAGCAGTGTTGTTTGAAAGCAAGGAACGAGTACCATTGGGTACCAGTGGTCTCAGAACATCAATCACTTGTCCCTCTGCTGACTTTGCATTGATGAAGAAAAACGAAAATTTGCTTCTGCTGTATCTAACTCTAAATTTGTATTGAAAGGTGCTATTCACTTGTAGGTCCTGTAATGTCTTCGATAATGCATGTGCAATGCTGGCGGACTATATATCCCCGAGGTTTGCCATAACTTGCATGCTTTGTTTTGATTCATGCGCATATACTTGGCGTTCCTCTATAAATTATCAGAAATATAAAAATCCCGAAGATTGTTTTAATTACACGGCTCATGCACCTCCTGATCAAGACTGACTTTTTTTTCGATTACTTTGAATTTTCCTCAGTCGTCTCCCAGGCTTCATTGACGAGACCTAGAAGGACGAACCAGATGTACGATGCAATTTAATTTAATTTTTGCCTCTTCTGTACCTAAATCCCTAATTCGCACAAGTTAGAATTTCAGAAGAGGCTTGTGAAGATAATTGTAAAACTTACCCATGCTATTGTGGAAATAGAACACCTCAATTTGCCATTTAAATAAAAACCATCAATGGAATTTATTTTGCCTGAATTTTGTATGTATCTAGTTAGATCGATTTACAAATGTTTGCGTGGCCCTGATTGGGTCACAAACAGGTTTGCGTTGTTTTCAGTTGAACAGAGTGAAAAAAATTGTGTAAATTATAAAATCAACAGATATAAGCTTAATGAAGTTATAGCACTGAAACACCAGCAGAAATTGCAGTGAACAGCATACACGTATTTTCCCAATATTCTGCATAAAATCTTTGATACGGTGATCCTTAATTTAACTTATTCGAATGGCACGGTGCAGAATATATTCTTTACGTTCTGTAAAATAATTATGTTTCACATTTTTGGGTTTGTACACTTCCCCCCAATGGTTTCTGACATTTTTTTCTATCGATCTCGACCTTTTTTAGTTTCCCCCTTCGGCAATATTGGATCCTAGTATCGCTGACGAATATTCTTAATTATATAAGTGTTTTTGCCTGTTTTTATTTAAGAAATTACTTTGAACTACTTTAATGGAAAATAAAGCTCTCATAACAAGGGAACGAAGGCGTTTCAGTTTCAAATTGGGCATGGTTGTGTGCAGCGTTGATAAATCAAATGTTCTAACGGTAGAAAAGTTTTTTAAGAGGATGTTGAAGATTAGTCAAAAGCTCTTTTAAGTTCTTCAAAATCAACATACTATTAATTCCATTTCTTGAGTAAACGGTGTCATTATAAGACTATAACCCAGATTGGCTAGTACTAAGAATAGTGGTTAGTAGCTTTGATAATGACATGGTTAACAGCTGGACGATCCAGCAATAAAATGTTTTTATACGGATTCTCTTAAAGTTTAGGAATCTAATATAAACGAGGTAGGTCAGTATCCTTATCATTAATTGGCAAATTAAATTATTGCAATACCGAAGTCAGTATTTCGTCTTTGGAAATATTGCATAATGTATAGGTGGAGTTTGCTATGTTCTTTTTGTATACAGGAAATATAACGTTTGCAGAGAAGCATCAAGTTATTGGACATCTAGTCTGTAAGAATGATGGACCGATTGGATTTAACCAATTAACCAATAACTAATTGGATAAGAGTGGTCTGGAAGCTTGAAATGTTGATATAAACACAGAACTATCGTATTTCTATTCAGTAAGTAATATATTACAGGTTTTGCAATCTTGTCTGATTGACTAATCAATCAGCGAGCTTAATTTTGCATGGTTGTAATTTTGATGCAGGATCCTTATTTTTGAAATCAAATCTAAATTTGTTCAATGGTTTTCAATGGTAAATGAATAAATTATACTGTAAAATGTACTTTTCCTATATATACTATAGTAAACTGTATCTCAATCCCATAGGGAAATGCGAGACCCTGAGATAATAGAATTCACAATTTAAAAAAAAAAATTATTCCCTGCCATCCATAAAAAGAATTTGTTTATACAATATCTGTGTGTTTAGAGGATGTTTCAAAACTGAGTCATTTGATCCCGGATGATCAGTCAGCAATATGCGCATGCCAACAAGCTGTCACCTTGCACTAGTAATTTTATCAAAATTTGAAATATGTATGTATATATAAAGATAAACAAATTATACTTTTCCTTAATGAATTTTAAATTTGTCCTCTGAAGACCATTCATCTAAGATTGTTCAGCATTTGAGTCAATCTGACACTTTTTGGCCCCGTCCCTAAGGCTGCGAGGAGGGAGATAAGTAATTAACTTCTTCGTTTAATATTATTGCTTTGGAAAGATTCCGCATAATTTCACTGAAATTGGTTAAGGTGTTTTGGGAAGAAGTCGAAAATATTGGAAGTTTACGAACACACAATGCTTGAAGAAAGGCGATCGCAAAAGACTACCATGAGACAATGTCTCGAACGACCTAAAAAGGTACAACACAAAATCAAGAAACAAGTAAGGTCATTTAAGGACATCCCCTCCAATTTTGTGTGTGAGGTAGGGGTGCCATTAGGACATTCCACGCGATCACATACTGAGAATGAGTGTAGTACCTTAAAGCGCTCTTACCAGAGACCTTATAGAAGAGTTGGTGTTTTTTGTGCGCCGGAAGTGCATTTTTGTTAACAACTTTTGTTTAAGAAATAGAAAGTAAATAGAAATTTAGTATGAAGCCATACATTAAGTTGGTTATAATAGATTGGTATATTTTGGAGATATGTATACACTGTCCTCATATAACTCAGATCAACTTATCAATCAATACAGTGGATCTAGAAGGTCAAGGACATGCTGGGCCTGGGTAGTCCTTTGTTTGGAGCTCCGACAAAAAAGTGAATTTACTACATATTCTTAAAACAATTTCAATCCTTTTTTTGGATGGCATACAATATAAGTGGACAGTGGACCAGTCTGTAACATCTGACTTTTGAAATTCAAAAGGAAAATGTGTAATTTGGCATCTGGAGTTAGGACAATGGCCTAGGACCCTACATAGTGACTACTGTTAACGGCTCACTATATACTATACACACTTACCTGGATTATCTATAGACTATATCTGTGACTTATATATATGGACTCTTGGTTCTGAAGAAATCATGGCTGGTAGAAAACAAAGCACGGGAGGTCCTGGAGTTAAGACTAGGGGGTCTGACAAGAATATTGAGGAGAGGCTTGATGAGATCTCCGCCATGCTATCTACTCTCATTACAAAAAGTGAGTTTGACTCCAAGATCAAGATACTCAAGGAAAGCATCGGAGAGGAAAACAAGGAGTTAGTGGTGGAATTAAAAGGTAGAGTTTTTGAACTGGAAATGGAAAACAAAAATCTTCGTCAGACCATTGGTGACTTGGAAACACAAGTCAGTGAATTACAGTATGTAAAGGAGGGTATGGAGGCACGTTACAACGACTTGGAACAACACGGTCAAAAAAATTCACTCCGCATTCATGGTCTCAAAGACAAGTCTGCATCCTAATCTGTAGAGGAATGTGTGGACAAAATCGTGAATTTTGTGTCTACAAAACTGGATGTTCAGATCACTAGTGGTGATATTGACATCGCTCACCGTCTTGGGAAACACACTACAGATAGACCCAGGAATGTCATCGTTAAATTTAACCACAGACGGAAGAGAAATGAAATCATCAAAGCCCGGACTAAGTTGAAGAAGACTGGCTACACCATCTTCGAAGATCTCACCAAGATCAACCAGCAGATCCTCACAGACGCCTACAAACTCAAAAGTGTGAAAAACTCATATATCGTGGACGGTAAGATCTTTGTTATTCTGACTGATGGGAGAAGAAGGAGGCTTTCTTATGGCATGCCACTCACGGACACCTTTCTGAGGGAAGATTCCAATTTTGGATGACTATATATGCATGTACATGTATATAGACTGCAATATCGGTGACGGACTGGGCACTTCAATGCCACCAGGAATTTTCCCTGGTTTTACCGATTTTGTGACAGTTTGTATGTAGGTATGAATGTTTCTTTACTTTGAGTGGTTCGTGTTGTGAAATATGGGACCTATTATTCTGACGATTGGTAAGTCTTTATAATAACATAAATAGAGTAAAGTTTTTAGGCCTACAAATCTATATTAATTAATTTCGGCGTACACATACAGAGCCGGGGGAATTGCATTGACTGTTATGTGGGGTGTTTCTAGCTACTTCCAGTGCCCTTTTCCCTTCTCTGTTTGTACGCATTCATCATCAGTAACGAACATAATATTTGTTTGGAATTATTGTAAAAAATCTGGGGGGGGGGGGGGGGGGGGTTTCCGGAAAATTCTTACAGTCTGTCGGACTCATTAGTTGTTAAACTTCTACTTCCGGTATTTACTTCCTGTTGTAGTAAAGCTGCAAGAATGGGTACGATAACAGTGTGTAATCTACCTGATATGAGAAAGTATGTCTGTTGACAGTAGTCATTACATGATGATCATGTTCAAAGTATTTTTTAATTTCTCTTTCTTTCTTTTCTTGTTGTCTATTTCAGTATCTGCTCTGTTTCTTTTCGTCTCCGGGATGGATCAACTAAACTTGTTCTTGAGACATAGCTACGCCTATGGCTGAAATAGAATTTTTATCGGCAAATAGTCAAGGTCTTGGGGATAAGAATAAACGCAAGGATGTTTTCTCTTATCTGAGATCTACAAACAGTAATATTCTTTGTTTACAAGACACACATTTTACTACAGAACTGGAAAATATAATAAGAAGTGAATGGGGTTTTCAATGTTACTTTAATTCTTTTGAATCTAATGCAAGAGGGGTGGCCGTTCTTTTTTAAAATAATTTTGAATTTAAGGTACATAAAGAGAAGAAAGATAATACTGGGAATTTTTTAGCTTTAGATATAGAGATAGAATCTTTAAGAATCACTCTCATCAACTTATATGGCCCAAATAATGATGACCCCGAGTTTTACAATATTGTTACTGAAACGGTTGAAGACTTTGCAAATAAATATGTCATTATTTGTGGTGATTTTAATTTGGTCCTTGATCCTAAATCTGATTATGATAAAAATGATAAGAATCTCAATAATCCTAAAGCCAGAGATAAGGTTTTAGAAATCATTGATAATTTTGGTCTGGTAGATATTTTTAGAGAGCAACATGAAGATATGAGGAGGTACACATGGAGGAAAAGCAATCCACTTAAGCAAGCTGGACTAGACTTCTTTCTAATCTCAGAGAATCTTTTATCTAGTACTAACAAAGCAAATATAGAATCTGGCTATCGTTCTGATCATTCTTTCCCAACAATATCCTTAAAACTCGATGAATTTATAGCTGGTAAGGGCATTTGGAAATTTAATAATAGTCTACTACAAGATCTTGAATACCTTAATATTGTGAAAGCTTGTATATTTGAGACAAAGGCCCAGTATTGTCTCCCAGTTTATAATATTAACAATTTAAGTAGTATTTCAGATGATGACATTTTGTTTACAATAGATAATCAATTATTTCTTGAAACTTTATTAATGAATATAAGAGGTAAAACTATATCCTACTCATCACACAAGAAAAAACAACAAAATATCAGAGAGGACATCCTTAGGAAAAGAAATTCAGGCTACGGAAGAGCAAGATGTAACAAATATTGCGGAGTTGGAAGTTAAAAAAAGAGAATTACAGTCAATTAGGGAAAAGAAAATCAAAGGCAGCATAATTAGATCACGTGCAAGGTGGATTGAAGAGGGAGAAAAGCCTACAAGTTATTTTTTTAATCTAGAAAGTAGAAACTTCACTATTAAAGTTATACCTAAATTACAATTAGAGGATGTAAATATTTTAACAAATCAGGACAATATTTTGAAAGAAGTTTATAAATTCTATGAAAACTTTATGATTCAAATGATGATTTAGATGATATTAACCTGAATGATCTTTCAGAACCATACAATATCAATAAAATTAGTCCATGTGATTCTGAAAAGCTTGATGGTCCTATCACACTCCAAGAAGCCAGTGAACCTCTGAAAGGTATGAAAAATAACAAAAGTCCAGGAATAGATGGCTTTACTGCTGAATTCTTCAAATGTTTTTGGAAACATGTAGGGAACTTCGTTGTCAGATCTATTAATCTAGGATATATAAATGGTTGTCTATCTATTTCTCAAAGGCGTGGCATTATTTCATGTATACCAAAGATATTTTATAAAAAATTGGAGACCCATTTCATTACTTAATGTTGTATATAAAATTGCTTCTGGCACCATTGCACACAGAATAAAAAATGTTTTAAACAAAATAATTGACAAGGATCAAACAGGCTTTTTAGCAGGACGTTATATAGGGGAAACACTAGACTTGTTTATGATGTTATGCAGTATACAGAAGAAAATGATATCCCAGGTATGTTTTTAATGATTGATTTCGAAAAAGCATTCGATTCTGTGTCGTGGGAATTTATTGAAAGGGCTTTTAATTTTTTTGGTTTTGGAAATGGTTTAATCTCTTGGGTCAAAACATTACATAACAAAGCTAGTGCTACAATTAATCAGGGTGGGAATCTGTCTTCTTTTTTTTTAAATAAAAAGGGGCTGTTGACAAGGGGACCCAATCGCCCCTTATATCTTTATTTTGTGTGCAGAAATATTGGCAATTAAACTAAGAAATAATGAGAAAATTAAGAGTATTGATGTTGATGGTTGTCCTATACTTCTGTCACAGTATGCAGATGACACTTCACTGGCACCTGATGGGTCAGAAAGGTCACTGAGGGAATCGATTACAGAGTTTAACTTTTATGCAAATATATCAGGATTGAAAATTAATATCTCGAAAACTCAAGTGGTGTGGGTTGGGTGCAAAAAATTCAGCACAGACCAATTTCTTCCTGAACTTAATTTACAATGGGGTAGGGATCACTTCACTCTTCTTGGAATTGAATTTCATGCTAACTTACATCGGATACCTGAACTTAACTTTGACAAAAAACTTATAAAACTTAAATCACTAATTAATTCCTGGAAAAGACGATTATTAACCCCAATTGGTAAAATTAATGTAATTAAATCACTTTTAGTTTCACAATATAACCATCTATTTATCTCACTGCCAAACCCTGATGACAAGTTTCTCTCTAAATTAAACTCATTGCTATACGAATTTCTTTGGAACAGTAAAACAGATAAAGTAAGAAGAGATGTTGTTACCCAGGATTACATTGATGGTGGTTTAAAAATGGTTAATGTTAGAGTCTTTATAGATTCTCTGAAGCTGGGGTGGGTCAGAAGACTTTTTCAATCAACTTCGAAGTGGCAAGTAATTTTAAAAACATATTTAAACTTAGACCTTATGGCTAATTGTGGTATTGATTACATACAACGCTGTCAAAATAAATGTAAAAATATGTTCTGGTCTGATGTTTTTAAAGCGTATAAAAAATTACACTATGCTAATAACTAAAGAATAGACAAAAATGAAGTTTTCCTGAAAACCTCTATATGGTTCAACAATCGAATAACTGTTGACAAGAAATCAATTTTTATTAAAGACTGGTTTAGAAAGGGCGTCGTTGTTGTGAATGATCTAATAAAAGATATTAATTCTGGAATACTCCATACTTTTTAGGAATTCACTCATACATACCATATACAAACTTATTTCCTTCAGTATCATAGTGTTCTAAAGGCTGTGAAGCATTTTAACCCTGAGCCAGAGTTTCCTAAAATAAAATTAGAATATTCTTTTATCTCCTTGAACTTGGAACCTTTCTTTAAACAGCTCAAAGGTTCAAAATATTTCTATAGCATTTTAATAATGAGCAAGGTTATTCCTTCAGGTCAGAAAGAATGGAATGAACCCACCATGGCACCAAATTTTTAAGTTACCCTTTCTGATAACAATAAATACAAAGTTCCAATGGTTCCAGTTTAGAATTAATCATCACATTCTTACAACTAATTCTTTTCTTTTTAAAACTCGCTTAGCTATATCGCCACTATGTATTCTTTGCAACTCTGAGATTGATACTATTAACTCATATTTTATGGGAATGCAATGAGGTTCAAAATCTTCTTAGTAGCTTGGAAGTTCTATTAGAAGCACTTATCCCATTTAATTTCAATAAAGAATCCTACTTATTTGGTTTCTTAACACAAAAATTGAATAATAAAATTGATAATGAAATACTAATTGTTATTAAGCATTATATATATAAAATATGCTGTTTTGATAACTCATAATATTAACGCCTTAGTAAACACAATCAAAGATTATTACAATGTACAAAGATTTATTGCAATAAGCAAGGGAGATAACTCCAAGGAAAAGTTTGATAAATATTGAAAAAAATGGGAAAAACTTATTGTATTATAAATTATTTTAAATGTAGAAGGTATGTTTGTCTTCTGATTATGGCTGAAGTATGAACGCAAGGTGATACATTTTTGACACAATGGGTATGTAAAAGGTACATTCACTATTCTCCTATAGATCAATATATATGTTTTATTAATAACCCAATACTGTTCAGAGGATGCATGATCTCATACCAAGTACATACATTATTGTTTTAATCAGCACTAGTGGTGGTTTGTGTTGTATGTGTGACATTTGGCTACTACAAATGTGTATGTACATGTAAGCTGTATGTGTGGTTAGTATCATATGTATGGCGTATTCAAAACCAGTGTGCACTTGGGTTGTCTGTTGGTATGTGTGTGGTGAAAAATGAATTATCTGCTTTGTGTGAAGAACATGAAGTCAACAAATTTGCTGTAGTTTGAAGATTTATGATGATAAAACTGAATAGAAAAAAAATAAAATATAAAAAAAGAACAATACAGTGGATCTATCGACTTAATTTGTAATAATCATATACGGTGTCAATGTTTCTATTGTGACAAAAGGCATGAGTCGACATGCTACTTGGAATCATTTGACTTACACTCTACTATCCATTACAATACATTAAAAAAAAAATAAAAATAGATCATTTACCTGGACACCGGCACGTGTACGAACACTACAATAAATATCAGCATTCACTCACGCATGCATTTCGTACATTATTCACACAACATAATCAGAAGTTGGTGACAATATGATCCGCTACGGAGTATGTGAAAAGCACGACGAGGCCTTAACGAGATTTCTAAATATCTATATCCACCACAAAAACATTCATGTTGATCCTGTTGATAAATCGGTTATCAATACTTGTGTTATATAGCTATAATGAATTTACCTCATGTTGGTAGAAACAAATGGTAGATTGATCGATTCCACACCTAATACAGATCTGTACATTCAAACCGTAAAATAATTATTCAACAAGGACAGCTTACCCGTATGAGACATATCATTCATCCGGAACCCATAAGCTCGGTTCGCCAGACATCATTAAATGTTTATCTATACAGTACAGTTTTAAATCGCCTTAGGTGTAGTGTTAATGTGATCGCGCGTTCCTACATTTTTAGCCCACCATCATTAGATGGTGGGGTATTCAAATCGCCCTGCGTCCGTGGTCAGTCCGTCCGTCCGTAAACAATTCTTGTTACCGCTATTTCTGGGAAAGTACTGGATGGATCTTTCTCAAATTTCATATGCAGGTTTCCCTTGGTCCCTAGTTGTGCATTGTACCTTTCTTGGACTGATTCAAATTCAAGATGGCCGACAGGCAGCCATCATGGATTTTGGAAGTAAAAGTTTGTTGTCTCAAATTTCATATGCAGGTTCCCCTTGGTCCCTAGTTGTGCATTGTACCTTTTTTGGACTGATTCAAATTCAAGATGGCCGACAGGCAGCCATCTTGGATGTTGACAGTAATACAGCACAAGCATATTTTCTTCGATATTCTATCATATTGATTCAAGACCATGTCCATTATCCACCTGTAACTGACTGCTATCTAATAATACTTTGGGATCTTTTTCAAATGATATTTGCTAATAGGTGCTTGATAAAAATATCTTGTGCCATTATTGAGAACATTCAATGAAGACCAGTTCATGAACATTTACAAAACCTGTAACACAAAAAAACAAAAAAAACCCAAAAAATCTTCAAGAACTGAAAACAGATCCTCAAATGGTGGGCGCCAAGATCCCTCTGGGATCTCTTGTTACATTTTTGTCTTAGTAAGAGATAATTATGATTTATTTTCAATATGAAATAATTCAAGCTTGGTTAGACCGATTAATTTATGATAAGTACATAACAGAATGCGTATATTGATTCGGAACATTGGCTTAGGTTCCAACTCTGTCTTGGAAAGGGGTAAATTTGAATACTTTTTCATTTTTGTTGTTTTTTACAGTGAATTGAAAAAAAGTACAAAATGCCATAGTGAAAGTAGAATTAGAACTGGCTATCAATGAAAACATTGTCTTCTGTGCGCAGGATGTGCGAATCTATCTTGCTTCATATGGATTTAGAAATGTGTGGAATAGGGTTTATTTACATTGTAATTATACAAGAGTACAACTAAGCATATTTCCAAAATAAGCCAAGAATTGAACTACACCAGTTTTCCGTTTAATGTTCAACCCGTAATAATATTCAACCGTTTTTACCAAACCGATCCTTCCGCACAGTTGTTCGGTAGATACTGTAAAGTGCGTATGATGTATGCGCAATGTACGCAGTGTTTTCGTGTATTGTGCGTTACCACAGCTGTAATAATAACAATTGGGTTGCACAGTTTTAATATTTACTTAAATACATGGAAATTCATATATGTCTGTTATCATTAGATTATTCCTCATCTCATCATATACAGTCCAAACGTCAATTTCACTATATCATATACGAATTTCTTATTCCGGTAATTATAGCTATGTCTGTAATTCGGGTGTTTCAGATTATATTTGCAGAAATTGATTTGACTTTAGAAAGGGAACAAACATTTTGTTAACATGGAGCAATACTGTCGAATTCATTAGAACATCGACTGTTCGACAAGCTGGCAGATAAAATAATCTAACAATAGAAAGATGATATGTAGAGAGCGCTCGATCATTCAGTTTTGGCTCAATAACTTCTTTCAGATAGCTTCAGGTCTGCTCATTTATAAAATTCATACATCATTACTAATTTATATTGTTTATCAAAATTCAAGGAAGCCAATCCTTATTCTTCAAATTAAAAATGGTTTGGTAACTCTGCGCAGTCCTGCTATTATTTTCGCGGCTTCAAAAATATTTTAGATATTATGAACAAATTTTTTTTTGCATTCTGGTTTTTGACTTATTATTACAGACACTGAACCGTGGCGTTTTATGCGTTCGGAATCGTTTTCCGTTTGCGTTTGTGTTGAGGATCGTTTTCCGTTTGACTAATGTATCCGGGTTATCGGAATGGATATGCATGCGCAGTTATTGAACCATATGTCGGTGCGGCACATATGTTGTCTGTATTCCTGAGAGCACACGACATATTAAGATTATTACGATTTTCTATAATTTCATGTGTGCGGTTGCATGTTGTAGGTGGTTTGCTTTTAGAGTAATAGTTTTATGTTGCAGGTCACCTTTTGCCTGCATAAAAATCGCTCCTTTATTTGATATCTGTCATTTCACTAGAAACGTCAACAACAGCAATGACGCATTAACTGTCTTAGAGCTCTTTAGACACAACAACTATTCAGATTCTTGAATCGCAGGATTCAAATATCATACCAACTGGCGACTACTATATAGACTTTACCACTCTTGCAGTCCAGGTTATTCTTGAACAAACGAAATCAGATTGTATCAAATGACTAATATACAGCTATCTACATACCACCAAAAGCCATGGACTGAACTGCACAAAAGTTAGCAATTGAGAATAGTATCCGATACCGTTTGTGACTTGTTAACCACTTCTCGAAGGACACTCGGATATGAATTTTGGTGTGTCTGTCTTGTCTACCCTTGTTTAATATGAATGGATTTCGACCAGATGTCAACTATCGACATCATGCACCTGTTTCTTCGTCGTTAACTTGATAATTAGCCAATCGATAACTTTGTTAAACATTAATGAATGTCAAGAGGGTTCGGTTTGACATATGTATGCTTGTAACCCTCTAGTGTCACCTTTGTCGCCTTACGAAATAACAAATGAAAGCTTGTGGGAAACTGTGATATGTGGTGTGTAAGCTTCCCTGTGATAGTGAATTTTATGTTACATCCTTCTGTCCCCTTTAAGGTGATTCATCTCTTAACTAGAATCAATATGTAAAACACATAACAGTGCATATTATCAGTATGGTGACAGATTTAAAGAGATATCCAAATTATTAAGTATGAGCTGCCCCACTTTGAAAAGATTGACGTATCAGTGTATAAACTCCCGCTGTTAAGCATATGATGTAGTGTACTTACCGCATGTTGGTAAATATCAATGGTAAATTCAATTGTCAGCCATCCTGGATTGGAATCGTGGGTGAACTCTATGTAGCAAAGCCGGAGTATTGTACGACTCAATCGATCCGTATCATCAGTGAAACGTCACATCAGTAAGCCAGCTGTATCTTGCAACCGCAAGTCTCCACTTGTTTGTATGCATTTAAACCGTACTAGCTCTCAATGAACATTCAACAACATTCAACAAATGTTATCATTGACAGCAAGTCATATGGTAATCATTTTGTTATATTAGTTGAAATTAAAAAAAAAAAAAAACACACACAAAGAAAAAAAACGGAATCATATTCAAACCCAAATTTGATAAAACTATGGAAATTATGAACAAAAGAAAAAAATACATGTAGATTTTTGAATAGTGTAATGTTGTTCCGGAGGAGTAAGCGTTTTCTGCTTCATATTGGACACCTATCTTGAACGTTAACGCAACGTTTCCAACAGTAAATAGCAACGGCACCTATAGATATACCAATATCATTGAATACGTCAAACTCCATATCGCGTGAGGAAAATATAAGATTTCACAATGAGATCATCATGACGACATTAAAACTCATTTTCACCAACCTTTCACTCTAGATGGATGAAAGGATGTTGCTCTCCAGAAATGGAAATATACAGTAGGTAAAAAGTTGACTCTGACATGGGAGTTCATACTGTTCCCACGTCCACGGCGACTCTTTAGCGTATTCTTTAAAAGATGCACGTTTGCAATACTAGCTTTCCAGTGACGTCATGGAAGGTTTTCACCCTTTCACCATGTGTCTGACGAACATATATGAATAACTTATGGAAGGAAACATGATTAGTAACATAAATTTAAGTTCTCTCCTGTCCAGTGTGTTGGAAGATCAGACAAAGACATTGAACAGAAATATTTTGTACATTTATTAATATGAAAAAGAAGAGTATAAGGTTCGATATGCCTACTTACACTTAATAGTAGACGTTTTGCTCTTATTGGAGATATTTTGGGAGAAACGTTCTATTCAGAAAAAAGTGAATTTGTTGCCTATCCAAAAAAGTTGCTTCCTTTGGATCGTGAATTATGATCATCCTGTATATAATTATAAGATAACATAGGAATTAGAAATGGGAAGACATACTTGTTCCTACTTACGCTACATCGTCTGCTTTTGGGTGTATCCCATAATGCATTTCGCACATTTTAGGTGTGAAGGTAAAGAATACTGTCAGTATAAATTTTGATACACCAAACATCGACATAATAATGATTTTTCGTCATTATTTAATGCCTACCCGGCGTTTAGCTGGTAATGAAGACATAATTAGTGTCTAATCTAATCAGCTCTGGGTGTGGTGAGATAAGAATTTTGAGATCCTGGCGGCTTTTATACTTGCCGCTGGAACCGCATCAACCAATCCGCGTCGAACTATGACATCATATTGTGGAATCTGCCTAAAAGTAACAATTGCGAAATGAATAACCATGTTTCTTAAGAGCTTTCACGCATAATACAACAGCAAATAATTTCTAGGATCTAGGCTTTATTTATAACATAAGATATTCGATCTGAAATTATGTCTGGATCTAAGCTGATGAATATCGCCATTGTGAAAGGGTATCGTCTCTCCATATTAGAGAAATTGTCAGAATTCTACAAAAAATCGATACCGGTTTACGTCACGGTCCATCTCATGTTATTTAGACATGGATGTTACCTATACACAAACGTAGGAATGTGACATTCTGCAGCTCTGAATGTTTTAGTCAGCTTTTAGTAATATTTCACACGCGGTTACCATTTTAATCATACAAATAAAATAAATTTCAAGCCTGCCCATCAGAACACAACAGCAAGCTGGCATAAACATACCTTAAAAGTGCCTGTATAATTCCGAGACATCCTTCTCCCCGAACGAAGTTAAAGTATTCCGAAAGACTTGAAACTTCCTTTCGCGCCGGTCTACAAGCATGTTGGTAAGTTAAAATTGTATTTCTCGTTTGTAAACCCAATACAAAAGCAGATTTTGTTCTGAAAATATGGTTAGGGTTGCAGTTGTAGGATCCTCGCATATAAGGCGATTGAATCATGATGATGAGTTGATCTGTGGCACCACAGTATCCAAATTCCGGTGGAGAAGTGGTGGTGTAGTTGTAGTTCTTGGCTGCCTTGCGCACATTTAAAACAACTATTGAATTATAGTTGTTGACATGATCAATATGTTTCTAAATTTATTTTATATGAAATCTTTTTAGTGCATATTCGGATACATAAAATAATCTCTGTACCTTTTAGTTAAAAGCAGTTTAAAGTGAACTTGAATTTAGTGATTTATTGCAGCATGTTAAATTTCTGGTTAGCTTGGAACTTCATAAGTTGTCATCATAAACCAAATTTGGAATGTTTTTATATCTCTATATGGCCATTCCAACACACATTTTAAATTCTTATTTTCACCTGCAGTTTACTACTGTTAACTGGACTTCAATTGATAACTTGTGTCATGTTTAGAGTTAATTGTTTAACTCCACATTGAGCTTGATTTCTAACCAAGTATATAATCTGTAATAAGGAAACAATCTACTTAACCATCTAAATACACATTTCAGATTCTGATTTTCACCTACAATTTCTTATTATTTAGACTTTAATAATTATGCCATTAACAGTGGCATTTTAAAGTTTTTTCCCATAATTCAGATCTACATGGAGCTTGAATTCTCTCTATGTACATACCGGTATGTTATTCTGATTTTTTTTGTGTTTTTCTGTCAATTAAAACAGAATATTGGCAAAAGAGCAAAAATATTTTATTGTGAAAGTTTTCATTTATACTTGCAAAATAAGCAAGTTAATGGTATGATAAACAAAACCTTAATTAGCTTTCATTTCATTGAAGATTTATAGAATACATCATAAATCATTTATTTTATCTCATCAGTTATACAAAATGGCTGTCAGAGGGCTATTATTATTGCACGATTTCCTAATTCAAAAATCAAATTACTCTATTTTGATCCCATCATCATGGTCGTCAGTACACCAGTTACACCGATGGACAGCTGTTAGGATCCAGCTAAAACAAGTTCCAGTCTTCAGTATGATTTGCGTAGCACACAGTTGAAGTATTAAAGTATGTTGCTTGTAGGAAATATGATAAAGTCCTTGCAGATACTGTGTTGTCATATTTTATGATGTTGTCTAAATGATGTTCCTCAGGCTTCAGGGGTGTGAACATTTAGACATTTCTAGCCCATCATTAGATGGTGAGCTGCTCAAATTGCCCTTCATCTCAGATCTGTTCATCCATATACAATCCTTGCTATCATTTCTTTAAGTAATGCAGGAATATTTCTCTTACTTATATCTTTTCCTTTGGTCCGTAGTTAGGCTGTTTGAATTTTGTACTGATCAAAAAAACAAAATGGCTGAAAAGTGATCACCTTGAATTTGACAATTAATTATTGGGCCGTCTGAGACAAAGTCTCCTGGTGTCTTATTGCAATCACCTTGGCCTAGGATGAACCAAAAATGTGAATTATACAGTCCCCACCCCACAGGGTCTTTAAGGGTGGGGTCAAACTGACTCATATTTAAAAAGTCTTCTTCTCAACAACCAGGTATTGAAGAATCAAGCATTCTTCATAACTGGAAGCATCTTAAAGTGCTTACCAAAGTTGTGAATTTTATGGCCACCGGGTCATCTTCAGCATACATGAATCAAATAGAGCTTAATGTACAATTATATTTATCCCACATCCGATTCACACTAGCCTGTCATAATTCGTGTGCTGATGATCTGATAGAATGCACATATTGTGCATTTGAACAAATGCAGCATACATAAGGATTCCACAGATTATCAAAACAAAATCCTACATGTTTAAAAACTAATTTACTATATTTAAATACAGTAAACCTCGGATAAGTCGAAGTCGATGGGACCAAGTAAAATATTCGACTTATCCGATGGTTCGACTCAACAGTGTTTTTGTCTATCGTCTGTAATCGAGACATCGTATATTTAAACTGACCCTATTTTCGCCGATCGTGTCTGATAGCAAGGTGTTAATGAAAAGAACAAGACAACATCTATATTTATAATAACAATTATTTTTTTATTAAAATACAAATAAATCGTAGGTTAATGACACTTACTGTAATGATCATTGTCACAAACACGTGGATTATGCTTACAAGATTGCACAAAAGAAACACGTTACACTGGGTACTTCGTGCAAACAATACTTAAAAAAATACATGTACACATATTTTGCTCACATTTATAGCATTTGTATCGTTGAGACAAATATTCTCCATCGAAGTCTAAAAGTAAATACACAACCACAATACACAAAGTAACGAGTGTGATCGGTCAGCCGTAACGGTTACCTATATGCACAATGTAATGTTAGGGTATCGATCCACCTAATCCTTTTGTTTATACAGGTGCACAGGTAAATATCTCATTTTACCAAGAACTATGCGATCAAACAACCATTGAAATAAAACATCTCATGTTTACTTTTTGCCCGTGAGTTGTTATTTTATTTGAGTGAAAATGTCAACATTTGAGTGGAAGGGTAAAAAGGGGCTATAAATTATTGTGAAAATTTGGGATTTGTCATTCATTCCACACTCTCAATCATGAGTTCAAATGATGCAGGGTAATACCTCTTTTTATCTTAATATAAACATATGATATACACATGTACATAGTTTTCTTATTATTGTTTATTGTATTCATTTGTATTTAATAGATAAAGTACAGGAAACCATTGATAGCCTACCTCTAGAACATTGGCAGGAATACTGGTATCTTTTGCAGGGTGGTCAATACTTGACTCGTTTGCATATGTCTGTACATGCATAAAGGAATACCGTAGCTTATTAGAAATTTTCTTAAGGCTTCCCAACATAAAAAATGAAAGAAGAAATGTCCATTTTACCGTCATATATGATAGAAGTTTATTTGATTTATGTTCTTAAGATAAAAATACTTTTTAGTCAAATATCTAATAAATGAATGCGAGATGAAATTGTTTTACAGATGCAGATTCAGAGAGGTCATAAGATCACCACTTTCAAAGCATCAATGAGATGGGAATTCTGTGAACAGATGACCCATGTTAGTGGACCCACCACTGATGTTGACTTGGAGGATGATGGATGACGACCTCTTTTAACATGACAATGAGAATACTATAGAGGCAGACTTTAATGCTGCATCCTTCTTTAACATTGACGATGATGATGAATTGAAGGATTGTTGTTTAGTGATCATTGGCTGTGTTTGGGATTGGTGTAAAGTGATTTCAGAACTATGAACTGCTTATAGTTACTTAGTGCTCTATGGATTTATCGGTCTACTGTTCCATTCGTGTTAGTCGTAAGTACTATGGAACCTGTTCTGTTAAAATCTGTCGTATTATCACAAACTTTTTGTTACGTAGCTTTATATAAATAATTAAAACATTCAAAATTTGTTTTATTCTTTGTTGTTTTTATCTTTAGTCTATCATATATGACCGATGCCTCTAACTAGGTGAAGGGGGTAGTCCTATATGGCGGACCAGAGGACTTGAGAATAACACCAAGAATGGCACATTCCTGTGTATAGTATGCACCCTCTCTTTAACCTAAAAAAGTGTGCACTATACCTGGAAATTTATAGCATTCTATTTAATTTGAAACAGAATTTTGTAAGGAATTTGTGAAGTAAATGTTTCCAGAATGTGATTATTATTGGTGATTGCAAATTACCTAGGTTTCGTGGAAAATTAATCAGAAGAGCATCTTATCATTATAGTGACTACAATTATATTCAGACAATACTTAAAAATTCACATTTACCCAAAGGGTACAGATGACCTATTGCTATTGTAAATTGCCAATTGCCATGCGTAAACTTTTCCTTTAAAGTACAACTCCTGCTTAATACCTAGGCAGATTTCAACTGCATAAGGTCTGAAACATTATTTGGGGTGGGGGATAATTTCTTAAATTCTGAAATTTGATTTGACATCTGGGGTTTTTGCCCACAAAGGGAAGTTAGACAATACTTCACTTAAAAATGCTTGAGTGGATTCCATTCGAATTTTGTCTGCAATATCAGTAGGAGTTAGCAAATAATTATTAAATTTAGAAAGTTGATTCAACCCTAAGGGCCCAATGGGATGGGCTCCAAAATGGGTAGATTTCAACCAACATTTGGCCCGAAACATCGGGGAGTGTCAATGACATCAAACATGTGCGAGTGATCCCAAGATTGTCCTGACAAAATCTTATTTTTATGCTTTGATCCAAAATCCAACATAATTCATCTAGAACAAATAGTCCGAACTTCTCATGTTTCAGTCAAACCAACGAGAAAAATAACTGGAGTTTGATATTTTTAAAAAAGATATGGTTTATTGTTTCTATTCATTCTTATCAAAACTTCAACATGTTGACCACAGTAGTTATTTTGTAACATGATGGTGTAACTGTTTTTGATGCACAGAACCAACCATTTATGAGTTCCTGATATTTTCAAGTAATGTTCAAAGTTCAAGTTCACCACATTTGTCAGACCACCATCAGTGAATTATGTGGTTTGTCCATCAATTCATAGATTTTCAGATAACAATTAAGGGCCATGGTCCTCTGATTTATTAACTGAACTACTGACTATAGGCTCTCTCTATAAACCCAATGTCCACACTTCTGGTCAGTAATATGGAACTAATAAGGATGTTTATGGGTTATTATTAATTCAATACATGGATTGTATAAGATTGTTATGCATTCTAAATAAAGTAGTTAAGAAATTGTCTTATATCTCGGTTTTTCCCAGTGAACATTCCTTATTCCCCAAATATTTCAGTACCAAAAGACGAAAGGGTTGGACACAAGTATCATTAACGCCCTTTCCTTATAACATAGAATGTACACATCATAGAGTGTATAAAACAATCGGAATATAATAAACATACTATTGTATAGAGATAGAGTTGCCTCCATATCATCATATATATGACACAGAAACATAAAATACACACATTCAGGCTATCCATGTAGAATTTCTGATAAATTTAGCCATGCGCAAGGTATCTTCCAGCTCACTTGAAACAGTAATATAACACGTTTGTTTCCATTGTGAGTTGTTTTTAATTACCAAAGAATAAGAATGGCAATCCATGTCCACGGTCATTCCAAGCAGTATGAACACAATGGATAACGACCTGTTAAAGGACATAATGGATACCGACCTGCAAAAGAACATAATGGATACCGACCTGCTAAAGGACATAATGGATACCGACCTGCTAAAGAACATAATGGATACCGACCTGCTAAAGAACATAATGGATACCGACCTGCTAAAGTACATAATGGATACCGACCTGCTAAAGTACATAATGGATACCGACCTGCTAAAGAACATAATGGATACCGACCTGCTAAAGAACATAATGGATACCGACCTGCTAAAGGACATAATGGATACCGACCTGCTAAAGTACATAATGGATACCGACCTGCTAAAGGACATAATGGATACCGACCTGCTAAAGGACATAATGGATACCGATCTGCTAAAGAACATAATGGATACCGACCTGCTAAAGGACATAATGGATACCGACCTGCTAAAGAACATAATGGATACCGACCTGCTAAAATAGCACCTTTCATGGAAACCAAATACTGTGTATTTTCAGTGTTGTCAAACAGTAAAACTATGGTTAAGTTATGTCACAGAGTCTTGAAAATCAAACTCGCGAAAAATATAACTACGACTAATTAATGGCCAGCGAAGATTCAAAGAAATAGTGGCATGTTTTATGCGTGGAAAAATATCAGATACCATACCAGTTGCATAAAACAAGGCAAATATTAATTTGGAAATAGTATAGCGTTGTAGTTAATGCATTGACAGTGTCAACAACAGCATCTGGAAGTGCAGTAAAATACGAAAGTAAAGGATAATACTAAAAGGTGACTGAAAATTCAGAGCTGCAGAATGTAACATTCCAACCGTAGACAGTTAGCAGTCACGTTGTTCGCAATGGTTGTGTGTAGTGCGAATTGACTGTCATGCACTCTTGCTCTCAAGCACTCTTGAACCGTTTGAATATTGAAAAAGTCGTTTAAAGATTTAAACATATTTGATTCATGTGATCTTGAAAAATTATGCAGGTCATTCATTTGGACAAACTCGGTAGCCCTTTATCCCAGCATGCTAAAATCCAATTATCAGTGCGCCAGTCCTTTTGGTTATTAAGGAGTCGTTTAAAGATTTCAAAACATTTGACCCCTGTGATCTCAAGAAAAAGATTGACCATACTAACATAGTAGTACTCCCTTCTTCCTAGCATGCCACAAAGCCCAATATCAGCACCCTGAGCCATTTGGTTATTGATAAGTCAATGATTTGGACAAACATGTCATCCTCACACCCAGTCATGCAACAGATCCAATATAAGCGTCCTTGACAATTTTTTTGCTAGAGGAAGTAGTTAAAATATTTAAACATATTTGACCCCCTTGACCTTGTAAAATGGTCATTTAATCCAGCAATCTATAGGTCTAAGACAATTTCGTATTTTTGTATTATAGCACACTTACTCAACTTCCGGCCTCTGACATTTTCTATGGTATTTACGGCAACCGTGAAAGTTGATGGACAATAATCATGGATGTGTCCAATGGTGAATCAATCTCACAATGGACGCATAATCAAGGTCAATAACATTTCCCACAGTTTCTGCTATTGAGCTGATCTGAACAGTATGATATGCATCATTTGAAATTGATACCGACACTTAAATGTAGATTTGAAAAAAGACATTTCCATGATACTTGCATCAACTGAATTGATATTCAGCAACAATGCACATACAATAATACATGCGCCACGATCGAAACTGAACGTAAGCATAGAAAGAGGTATGTTTCAAGTAACGAAATAAAACGGAAAATAATAGTTTTATCCTTTTTTTGTGTTACAATATTCACAAATCACATCAAGAAATATTGCAATGGGTATTACATGTATGTACATATTGTAAATGACACATCATTTTTCTCATTTCTAAGGAAGATTGTTGCTGTAATCGCGGACAGAATTTTCTCCCTCGCTGGAACTCACAAAAGTGTGAAGGGCGAGAATGCGAAGCCATGCGTTATCATAAACGGGTGTGATTACATGGCAAATTGAGAAGGTCCGTCGAAACATAGAGGAAAAAATTGTTTATGGACAGACGGGCCGTGGCGATTGAGCAATTTGAATTACATGTGGTGGGCTGAAAATCTCAAAGCAATGGTACTGGATGTAAAGATTACCAGGCCTTATGGTAAATATCTATAGTATATATAGACGATCATTTCATCATATGTTTTGATTTATTTTCAATTCTGATTTAATATGATTTTTTAAAATTTTTTTTACATTCAAATTACATCCATTTTACTTCGTAAATCGTTGACAGTATTACATTGCTGATCCTGGATGGTCTTTCAATCAAGCGTTAACGTTTGAATATATTCGTTTATAGTTTTCAGAATGGTGAATATGTTTGCATAAAGGACACCATGTTGACATTACATTTGGATTAATAGTATAATATTTAGTCCATGAAAAAAATCAGATGCATTATCGAAAGATCTCTTCATCGCTTCCCCTAACGCATGGCCGTTTACAAAGTCCTTGGCATCTAGGTAAGAACCGGGTGGGAGAAACAGGGAGTAATTAGACCCACCTCTTGAGATCGTAGTGGGAGAGAATGTATAGGTTTTTAATGCCTTTTCTGTAATGTAGTCAACACACAGAGAGTTTTCTAAGACCAAGTAATATCTATAATGCTTTTGAAGAAGTTCCATACAATTGTTTTCGTTTGATCTGGCGCATCTGTATTGACCACAGCCACCGTAAACATGAATATCAGTGGAGCTTTTAAGACTCTTCATGTATTGCATTCGTTTACTTGGGGTGTGACAGTTAGACACCATCCAGGCAGTATTTCTGTCTTTGGCTTTCCACTGTTTACGTATATTTGTTGTAGTGTTATTTCGATGAAACTGAAATCCAGAATAAAGTGATAGAACATCAGAATCCCTTCTATATGTGAACGTACAATTGCTCCACTCAGTCATGTCATTATTATAGTGATGTGGAGATTCCATGCCATGCATTATCCAAACTTGACCACGTAACTTATTTGGTGGTTTGGTTTTCCCTTTTCTGGGTCCATGAAAAACGACGAAATTTGCCGAGTCTAGCTTTGATCCAGATATTATTTTGCATATGTAGAGAGATACTGAGTAATTCCAATAAAATCTATTAAATACGATGGCAATTTATATCCCCTCCAATGAACGCATAGTAATTTTTTTTTCGCATTATAACCATCATCTGTGCACAGCTCATCTTTAAGATGTTTGTATACACCATCCAAAAATGGTCTGTGTACCACTTGGCTCCATATCATAAAGTTTACCCAGGCCCCGGACATAGATACTATTTCCTAAACGCCCCACGGCAGTGGACTTTTTTTTACCTCGGCGGCAACCTCTTTTTATCCCCTGCTCCCCATCGATCCGTCTCTTATCAGAAATGACATGATAATGAATGTCAAATTATAAATTTCTATTAAAGGGGGTGTTACATGTGGCAATTTCCAAATTTCATTATTTCTACATTGTTTCAATCATTTAAGGAAACCACCAACTATCAAGCGGTACCTTTTCCTCCCCAATACAGTCAACCTATAAATTTATAAAAAGACATTTTGCCCGGGACATATTACGAAGGTTGGTGGATGCTTTTCTGGTGTTTGTGTTCGTCGAGTCGTTAAAGTCTTCCGTTTATTATCTACCTGTGCCCCGTTCAATACAAAATATATACTTTGAACAGAACGGCCTAACCAGAGTCAATTTGTCGTCCAGTGAAAAGGGAATCTCATTTCCGTGACAAAAATAATACTAATAAATTAAAATGATGAATCATATTACATTGATCAAATTATTTAAGGATTGTACTCGGATTTCAGTATGACGCTATAAAAAATAGCCTTTTCATGCTATGAGGATGACGGTGGTCATTTGACTGACCGAGGCAATAGGAGTCATTTATATCCCTTAGAAAGAGGCAAACATTTTCAGAATCAATGAATCCAAACCAGAACAGTACATTCACATTATGCTGCTATAGTTAGGTGTCCTCATATCAAGTTCATAATTAGTCTTAATACTGCTAAGAGAAGATGTCATTAGTGTCTGTCAGAACGAGGCCGACAAGGTAGGATATGCTTATTGAACTAAGCTTTTTCTTTGATTACCACTTCTTGTTCATATTACTTCATCTTAGTTCAAATGTGTGCTCATCTTTGCTGACATTAAACAGACTTATGACCTTGTAGAGTGCGGGTACATTATTGACATCATTTTGTTGGTTTGGTGTTTCTATTGAACAATATCGTGACCTTGTGGAGTGCAGACACGTGCTGTTATTGTCATTCTGATATGCGGCATGTCTGCCGAAGTTCTTGGTGAGGTTAAGAAGAAATAATCTCTATATATCGGGTTTAAAAGATTGGAAATTTGAAAATGTCTCTGCTGCGACTCATTTGCCCGTAGCTCGTTAAGGTTTAAATAGACCATAGAATAAAGGTACTTCACTCGTGCTATATCTGGGCTATACTGGATATACGTGAACAAACAGAGACAACTGAGGCAATATACTTGTATCATATTGAGTGCCAAATTTCCAAGATGTTCATATAATAAATTCAGTTACTTATACTTTCTTAGTCTGTCCGTCAGTTATCCCACCAGTTGTTTTTACAGCTTATTTTGTCACAATTTCATCCAGTGCTTTTTTAGAGATTGCTTTTTCAGGTCTTGATGTCAAGGTCACTGACATTATAAATAAACATTGGTGCCAATGCTTTAGATTAATTTCCAAGTCCGAGGCAAACTGTCAAAATCCAAGATGGCTGCCTATAGACCGGTTGTTTCCATTATCAGTCTCAAAATTATAAAGGCACAAGGGACCATGGTAAACATATAATATACATCAAAACTTTCAACTGATGTTAATTTCTAAAGAAATTCAATCGAAACCTATTGAAGACTTCTTTGCACATATGCAGTGTGTTGTTAAAATATTATTTGTCCTTTTCTCTGTCAGACTTACATACTTTATAGATTTTCCCAACTTAGATGTTACTTAAGAATATATCAGAATCCAGCATATTGGAGATGATGAATGATACTTCATAGTTGACAAGGTTTTAATGCATTATATGCATCGGTTACAGAATGTCAACCCATTTTGAACAGTACAGGAACCAGCTTCTGTTTATCTTATACAATTATTGTTGATACAGCTTTCACATGTTAACTTTTAAGAACTTTCATGAATGTTGTTCAAATGTCACAGACTCAGATAGTTGTTGTACATTTTCTGTATTCCTTTGCCTATTGTGCTGGTAGCAGACTAGTCTGAATTATTTTGACGTTCTATAGACTTTTTATATATTGGCCTGGAGTTGTTAAAAGTCATAACTCCATCCCTATAAAAAGTGAGGAAACAAGCGACCCTGGCATGGGTCGGCAGTCAAACAGTAATTGTCATTTTCACTTTCATAGCATACATGGAAATATGTCAGAATAATTCAAACTAGTAGCGGACATATCCGCAACCGTCCTCTATCCTCCAGGGGTTACACTCACTAACACTCTCTACATCTATGGAACACTTCATGGCAAAATTGAAGGTTCCATGTGCAACACCTTGTGGATAAGATGAGAAGATTAGAGTGATCCTTTGACATACATCAATCCAATTTCATAGTTACATAAGGGTTTGTTGTACTGGTTTTGAAATTGGGTGTCATTCTTTGTAATCTTCAAAGAAGCATATCAGTCTGTGATTGGTCAGTTTGTTGTGAAACCCACTCTAGACAAATCAAAATACTTAGCTTGTGCCATTATTTTTGCCATGAAACATACCAGAATGTGCAGAGAGCGAAGGTGATTGTAGCTTCTAGAGGATGACCAGCACAATAGACAAGAGCATATACTGAAACCTTATAGATGAATTACAAACATCCACAGAACTTTTGGACCTTTGTAAATTGGAGAGTTTTCTGCTCTTGGACATTTCATTTTCATCACTGGTTTTACAGATTCATAGAGAACTAGAAACAGACACTAATGTTAAAAAATATAAATCCTAGAAATGTGTACATTTTCTCAGATTTCATACAAGAATTAAACAATTTTACCACAGCTAATTCGGCCCCAGAAATCTGTCCCCCCCCCCCCCCCCACTTCTGATTTAGCAAAAAATTATATAGATGGCAAAGCACACAGGAACAACTTGATTCAGTATCTGTATATATTCAATCTGGCTTTATTTCATTCCATGGTTTTGTACACACATATGTGTCCTTACATTTTTTATCATATGTCTACAATACATCAAACTTCAGTTTTTATACATCCTAGCTTTTCTAAATCATCTAGATGAAAAATCTCTTTCAATTGTATTAGAAACAAACATGCAGGTTAAAGAAAATGAATGAAATGATCAATATGATCAAAAAGATATGTCCAGTTCACATCTATTTAAAGTTCACAGTTCAAAGCAAATACAACCATTGCTAAAAAAATCTATTATGACGGGAACCAACTATTGATTTTCACCTAGAAGTATAGAAGGTTTGTTGACTCCTTCAGTAAGAATGTTGTACAATTGAGGTCCCATGTAATATAAGAGAACTACTGAACAAGAGAATCCAAATTTCATTCATCAATATCAGATCCTAAGTCAAAATCTCACGCATTAAACAAGAAATGATCAGTTGTTATCCATGGCAATCCCCTGTGATTTGCAAATATGCAGTCTCAACATGGTGATACCCTTTAACTTGAGACTTTGTATTCTCAAATCATTCTTTGTACTTACAAAATCATTAAGTTTGTTTCAATTAAGTTTTTAAAGCTTTCAACTTGTTTTCCATTCAAATATATTACTTGGAATCACTTGGGATATACAAAACCCTTATATCATCACTGCTTTGCCATTTCTCTTTCTGCCTCTTTATTACATTTAATATTTTCTTGAATTCCAAACTATGGCTTCATTATATCCCTAAATACAAGCCAATACTCTTCTACAATGCTAGATTTTAAATAACACAATATAAATTTCCTTTAAATCTCAATTATAAATTCATTGTAATACACTATACATAGTGTACTTTCAGATATAAATATGTTGATACATGATATATTTGCTAATTATCTCCCTTTGACTATAGTTTTACCCTGGGGAGAAAGAATATTTTATTCCGAGATCTACATATATATTATATTCAATTTTTAAAATCCTGATACCATAATTCACTGAGAAAGCCAGCATTTATGAAAGAACTTTTCACTTTGTATAAGCAATTTTTATTGTAAACTTAACCCAAACTTGACAAAATAATACTGAAATACAACTTTTGTTACAGAACCTGAATCTGAATCCAAAATGGTGGTCATGATGTGGCGACCATTCAGACCTTTGATCCATTCTATAACAAAAGCTCCATGAATATCTTACAGCTATTGGAACATAACAGATCACAGATGACTTAATATAATGTTTAGTACCTCTTTATTACATAAGTCATGCTTCAATGCTACAACTTTATGAATTAATCTACCAGAAGTCTGGCAATATCTTCCATTTTTAAATCTTGTTTGAAACAAGTATTTGATCCTTTATTTTTCATCTTACCTTCTTATAACAGAGATATGATGTCATTTTTTATCATGTTTCTGATTGGCAAACACAGCTGTATAATGATTTCCTAAATGAAGAAGTCCATTGAAGGAAGTCAAAAACAGGACTTTAGACCAACTGCTGAATGAAAGTGTCTAGATCTACGACACACCACTGCAAATTAAGTTGTTTCTGCATATTGCATTTTATTATTTTTCTTGGACACATATGACATAAAATCTTCTCTTACAAACCTCTCTCCGAAATCTTGAGTAAACATGATAAATTGGCCAATATGATAATCCATATCATCGTATCTAATTGCCGTCACCCCATTGGAACTCGACTCCAATTATACATGTGCATTTTATTATTGGAGCATAATCATATTACTCAAATCAATCTGAGTCATAATCACATGAATGGGTGATTTCCATTGAAAAAAAAATTGAAGTGTGGTTTAAACAACAGTATCTGAATAATTATACACTGCAGTGTAAAATGGTGGTCGTTTAAAAAACAAATAGCCCTGATTCAAACATTATGATATCTGTGAGCACCTCTCTCCTCGAAAAATAATTTTCAAAGCTGAAATACTTCGATCAGTAACAAGATGCTATAATTTTCTACAACAAAATTAATGTAATATTTCCGAATTCTAGAACATTAATCATCAAATTCTATGAAGCATTAAAAATAATTGATACACATCAGACTGGGGTAGTACTATTATATATTGTTATCGTCTAGAAAAACCAACTTTGTGATGTTTATAGGGCTGCTTGTTGGCATGAATCTTTAGACACGACTGAATGAATTGCATCAGCAACATAATCAATGTTGCTTGATGTCAAACCACACATATTGATACGTCCAGACTTCAGCATGTAGATACGGTACTTCGATTGAAGGACGTCAACCTGGGACTCTGTTAAAATAACAAACAACCATCTCAATATCATGTAGCAGTAGATAGTTGGATGGGCATGATCCTCGTTTTAATAGTAGTATCTGTTATCATAAATCTACACTTATACAATAAATAAAGTTACAATTATAGTTTGATTTATATAATATATAAGGGAGTTACTGATTTATATATATATAAGGAAGTTACTTATTTATATATATAAGGGAGTTACTGATTTATATAATATATATATATATAAGGCAATTACTTATTTATATATATAAGGGAGTTACTGATTTATATATATATAAGGAAGTTACTTATTTATATATATAAGAAACTTACTGATTTATATATATATATAAGGAAGTTACTTATTTATATATATATAAGGGAGTTACTGATTTATATAATATATATATATATATATATATATATATATATAAGGAAGTTACTTATTTATATATATAAGGGAGTTACTGATTTATACATATAAGGAAGTTACTTGATTTATACATATATATATATATAAGGAGTTACTGATTTATATATATATATAAGGAAGTTACTTATTTATACATATAAGGAAGTTACTGATTTATATATTTATATATAAGGGAGTTACTTATTTAAACATATAAGGGAGTTATCAATTATCATTAACTTTTCGACTACTTTGTACATATCACACAATAAATGCTATTATCATGTGATACTACTCAGAAAGGTACGTTATCAGAATTAATACAGAAAATGATGTCATATCTTAAAGCTTAGTGTACTGCTAGTGTTTTACCTGAAATACTTTTCTGTAAGATCTTTGGAAATGAGTTTCAAAAAGGTAGAAAAAAAAAACATTTCTGTGAATGTCTGACCACAGTCTCACTTTAGTTATTTTTCACTGCAGACAAAACAAAATCGATTTATTTTTCTGAAAACAAACCACAATTTTGTCTAGTTCTGGCAAAAAATAGGAAGTTAAAAATATTACAATAATTTGAGCCTGACTCTGCAGATACCTGTGAGTCCAGTGTAGCTGAACATTCCACGTTGGGTGGTTATGTGTGTCCAAGACCCTGGTGTTCCCAAGGCAACCAACTTCTGGTATAGAGTCTCGCGCATCATCAAAATACGACTAGCCATTTTCTTCACATCTTCCTTCCTACAAATATACTGATAAATTTGAAAACTATCGACATTGTTTACAAGTAAATACATGTATAAATACATACATATGAGATTAGCACTATAAAGAGACATCAGTCTGATAATTCTCTAAACCTACACTCTTCCATTCCCATATACACAAGATTTAGGCAAAATATCGGTCTATTCAAATCAGTCCTACAGCTTCACTTTATCAAGAATGAAAGTCACTTTAATACCATTAATATGTCTGTCATATACACATGTACACATGAAGATTTGCTCAGTAAGGTCGAAGGTGATTTATCGCATAATCTACCTGTTAACCTGTGAATTTTCCCAAGTTATATATTTGCACATAAACCACAATTGTATATCCTGAAGCATTTTCACTGATCATGCCATTCAAAAATTGATTGTGATGTCATAATATTGATATGTGGACAACGATCTTGAATGAAAAATTGAAAATTGCACAACAAAACGACTGCCTCCATCTGATTTTTTTACCTCAACATCTTAAAATTCAAAACCTGCAAAATGTTATGTGAAAAAAAATATTTGTATTCATATCACATGAAACTCGTCTTGGAAAATTCCAAGACTTGTTTCACAAAATCCTGTATGAAATGAAAACTCATTGAGGAGTCTGTTTGCATTTTACTCAAGTCAATCTAATGAACCAACTTATAACCATACCATTCGTTTAAGCATGCAGAATTTTGGAGGACAGAACACACGACACGAGCCCCGTGATTAGGTGGGTTAGACCACATGGTACGGACAATCAAGTCCATTTGGGACTTGACTTTCCTTTTTGTTTCTTCTGACTTGGTGATTGTGACAAGGTTACCAACTCGTTCGTCTGGAAAATGGTAAAAGTATTCAGAGACTTTTGTTTAAAACAAAATCAAATGAAAGGATTCAATGATTAGTTCAATAATTCTTGCACAATTCAACTGATACTGATCTCATCACTTTACTGACATCCTGTAAAATGGTCAAATCTGACTTTACTGACATTCTGTTATACAGTAAAATCTTACTTTACTGACATCCTGTTATACAGTAAAATCTGACTTTACTGACATCCTGTTATACAGTAAAATCTGACTTTACTGACATCCTGTTATACAGTAAAATCTTACTTTACTGACATCCTGTTATACAGTAAAATCCGACTTTACTGACATCCTGTACTGCATCTGATTTAGACATTCTGTAATACATTGAATCCTGGCTTTTCAGGCACCTGCCTCAAAGACGATTCCCTAATACAATGAATTGTGACTTATGAGACACCCGACTCAAAAAATATTCTGTAACACAGTAAATCTTGATTTTTGAAACACCTGACAAAAACAACATTCTGTTCAGTGAATCCTGATTTAACAATAATTTATTAACCGATATCGTCAATTTTTTTCTCTCTTGAAAATACTGATACATACTATAAAGACCAAAGTTCTTTGAGAACGACTGTGCAATGAACATTTCGAATCCACGACTCTGCATGTAGCGAACAGCTGAAGCATCGCTATCAAGGTCTCCTGTGGCAAACCCTTGATAGGCAATATCGATGACTATGGTCAAATTCCTCTCCTGAAACAGTTGAAGTTAATGCCATTTTTTTCTGTCTGCTGGCTCAATTTCAAAGTTGGACAGAAAATCAATTAAACCATAAGTATATTTAACTTAATTAAAGTTTCATTTCTCAAAATCTGATACAATTTACTTTTTTTTTATTTCTTCAAGCATTATCTGATTAAACTTTTCTGAAATTGAATTCAGACATACCTGATTTGAAACAGTAGATGGATTTGAGTAAATCTAATGACAGAGTTTTTGAGACGATACCACCATGAAATTCATAAAAATTCTTAAAAACTTTATAAATATGATTCCTAGACACAAAGTTGAATGTTTTTTACAAAATCTATTATAATCAAAATTATACCAGATATATCATCTTCTGAAAATTTCTTCTCCCCAATACACCTTCCAGTTCTATAAAACCCCAGTATGATCATAACTTATGATTTTATTTAGAATTTTTTTTCATTCGGTATGAAATCATTTCTGATCTTATTTTATACATTATATTCATTCAATAATGATAATGATATTGGTCACCATTTTCAAAAAAATGTCTTAAGTTCTCGAATTCAGATGTATCATATACTGTAGATCACATGTATTTGTGTGGGATTTTTTTTTTCGCATTAATACGTTAAGAGAGTCAATCGCAAATTCAAATCTTTTGTGTTTATTTGTACGAAAATAACTCTGGATGACATTTATGTTGATTTAATTACTAATATCAGAGTCTTGAAGAGTCCAGGTCTTTACTTGCTAATCATTCACAAATTTTATGTCATTGCTAGTTTTGAATTTGCAAATCATGTATTCGCGAATATGTCTGAAAAGGTAAGTTCACAAAATAAAGTCCTCCCAAAATCTAAGTGATTTACAGTATGATGATTATTATCAGTGAAGGAAATACTGTAATTGATATCACAATGAAACCTGATTGTACAGTTTAGACGCTAAATCTGTTCATCAGTATTGTGGTTACCTGGCAGACATCGGCGATCTTAACCCACTGTTCTGGGGTAGCATCGACTCCAGTGGGGTTATGAGCACAGCCATGAAGGACGACGCATGCTCGTTCAGGAGCATTCTACAACAAATCAAACACAAGATTAAAAGAAACTGTTTCTTAAAGTGGAATTTATTCATCTGAAGACTTCCTTTGGACCATTATCTGGGTATCATATCACAATGTGGGGGAAAAAATCAAATGAAATCAATCATCATGAATTACTGTATTAAAAAGTTAGAACTTGTCTTAAAACCACAGTATGTAGATACTTCATTCTCATAAACACATGTGATTACTTATACAAATTATGAATGAGGCTTTCTGTATCATATCACTGAACTAGAAATTTTCACTGTTACTAACATATATATTTAGAACGGAAGTAATTCTGTCATCACTTACTGTCAAATCTGTGATCATACCATCGAAGTCTAGCGACTTGGTGTCTGCTTTCCAGTAATGGTATTTTCTGATATCTGAGAAACCAGCATCTCTGAAGATGCCTATATGGTTCCCTGTGAATGAAAGTTGAAATTTTTCATTTGTAATGAATGATATGGTATCATATTTTAAAGCAGGTATATCTTTAAGTCGAAACCAACTTAGTTCATCAACCCAAGATAGATCTGGATACTTTAACTTATGGAAACTTGTGCACAATCCCTGCTCATTAGATATGGGAATGAAACATCTGTACTTTTTAGTGCAAAAATATTCCGCCATTGAATATAAAAACACTCTTTTATGTCATGTCTGCCAAATAATAAACTCATATCTGTAGCTGTTTCTGTAAAGATGTCGACCAATTCTATATCATTGTACTGTATTACAGCTGTTTCTGTAAAGATGTCGACCAATTCTATATCATTGTACTGTATTACAGCTGTTTCTGTAAAGATGTCGACCAATTCTATATCATTGTACTGTATTACAGCTGTTTCTGTAAAGATGTCGACCAATTCTATATCATTGTACTGTATTACAGCTGTTTCTGTAAAGATGTCAATCAATTCTATATCATTGTACTGTATTACAGCTGTTTCTGTAAAGATGTCGACCAATTCTATATCATTGTGCTGTATTACAGCTGTTTCTGTAAAGATGTCGACCAATTCTATATCATTGTGCTGTATTACAGCTGTTTCTGTAAAGATGTCGACCAATTCTATATCATTGTGCTGTATTATAGCTGTTTCTGTAAAGATGTCAATCAATTCTATATCATTGTACTGTATTACAGCTGTTTCTGTAAAGATGTCGACCAATTCTATATCATTGTGCTGTATTATAGCTGTTTCTGTAAAGATGTCGACCAATTCTATATCATTGTGCTGTATTATAGCTGTTTCTGTAAAGATGTCAATCAATTCTATATCATTGTACTGTATTACAGCTGTTTCTGTAAAGATGTCGACCAATTCTATATCATTGTGCTGTATTACAGCTGTTTCTGTAAAGATGTCGACCAATTCTATATCATTGTACTGTATTACAGCTGTTTCTGTAAAGATGTCAACAAAGTCTATATCATTGTACTGTATTACAGCTGTTTCTGTAAAGATGTCGACCAATTCTATATCATTGTACTGTATTACAGCTGTTTCTGTAAAGATGTCAACAAAGTCTATATCATTGTACTGTATTACAGCTGTTTCTGTAAAGATGTCGACCAATTCTATATCATTGTACTGTATTACAGCTGTTTCTGTAAAGATGTCGACCAATTCTATATCATTGTGCTGTATTACAGCTGTTTCTGTAAAGATGTCGACCAATTCTATATCATTGTGCTGTATTACAGCTGTTTCTGTAAAGATGTCTACCAATTCTATATCATTGTACTGTATTACAGCTGTTTCTGTAAAGATGTCGACCAATTCTATATCATTGTGCTGTATTACAGCTGTTTCTGTAAAGATGTCGACCAATTCTATATCATTGTACTGTATTACAGCTGTTTCTGTAAAGATGTCAACAAAGTCTATATCATTGTACTGTATTACAACTGTTTCTGTAAAAAAGACCCATTCATTATTAGATTGCTTCACGGAGTCCGACTTTATTAGAAATTGAAATACATAACTGGGAAGTTTTATTTCTGTATTAGAGGTAAATGAATAGACGTTTGCATTACTGTAAATGTGGCTACCTGTTACCATGGTACATACCCCATGTAGGGTTAGAGACGTACACAACATCCACGCCTAGATGCCTATGCATAAACTCAGCTGCCAGTTTCAATGCTCCAGTTCCTCCTAAGGCTTGTGTACCTAAAACCTATTTCAAAAAAAAAATTAAATGAAATAGTTGATAATGACATTGACATTACCAGCCAACAGCCATTTCAGATACAGATCAATACCAAGGTCAAAATCCTCTCAAAGATGTCTTTTTAAACTTACATTCATTTACTTATAAAAGCAACAAATGAGCCCTTGGGTTATTTTCATTTTTTTACTCTTAAATGTATCAAAATACAACTTGTTATAGCCTACTTACAGAAAACAAACCTAAATTACCTTAATAAAAGGACCAACTACTCCGGACACACATGTCATAAAAACAAGAGAAAGATTTAACAGTGAGACACCTAAAAAAATACAAGGAGAATAAGACCAGGTGCTCTAGAAGGATAAACATCTTTTGCTTCATCAATGACACCTGCCATGCAAATCTTGGTCGACCTAAAGCAAGTAATGTCACTTTACTGAATGCAAACAAGGCAAACAACAATGGAACCATTATGCATTGTAAATATAATATAAACTTTATTTATTTTACAACAATTGCAAAACAAGTTATGTCAACTTATACTAATCACTCTTGTTGGCCCGGATTTAAGCGCGCGAGGGGTCTTATTGTGGGACGAAACCGGAGTATCCGGGGAAAACCCACGTGGTCGGGCAGGTGACCCCTTACCTTTTTTCTTGTCCGTTCCGGGAATCAAACCCTGGTCGACTAGGTGAAAGGTGAGTGGGTTACCACTGCGCCACCCGATCACCCTAATCCATTATGCATACTAATGAGTATCAAATACATCCACTTTTCTATCACACTTTGAAACAGAATATTTTTCATTGAAATCATTATAAAGACTGATATAAAAATGGGAAATGGCTCCAAAATATGACCAGAACCAAAAATCTACTGAATTAACTGATAACATAAGACAACGATACGATGAAACTGACCAAATATTCATTAGAGACAAGTCAATCAAAAACTTGAAACATATATCTGTTCAAGGTATCTCGGATGTGTATGCATACCTTGTAAATATTGAGGAATTTCACTTGTTAGGTCAAGGCTGTCGCTCGTTTCTCAGCCATGATAAAGTGTCAACTGACAATGCAACTAAGTAGCCATTCATACCATAGATATATATGTTTACATGCATATTAACCATTGTTTCTTATCAACAAACAGCTTACACGTACATAGAGGTACTTGAAAACATTTTATTGTGAACTTGCCAATAGTACTAGGTAATACTGATTCAGGTAATTGGGTACTATTTTTACAACCCGGGTCAGGATCGAAACCGACCCGAAATGGGTGACCCAGGTACTCGTTACAGCCCTAATAGATACCACATTGTAAGAAATGGTGCAGCTTATATTCCGGTGCTTCTGATATGTGAAAAAATCTTCATGCATGTCTGATATTATTGCCATTTCCTAGTAATGTTTATTTCTATTACATCTACAGGAGGTCCCTTCAAACTATACAGAGGGACCCCATTTAATCTCAAAGGACCCCATTAATAAAAAGACCAAAACAAACCTTGCTATTGAAGTACTTGATTTAGTATGTTTAACACTATCAAATTTCTATATCTTTAAAATATGGATGTACATAATTTCCTTGTGATTAGTACATACCCTGTTATCTGTGATGGCATTGTTTTCTCCACCCAGAAGAAGCTTTATTGCACTCTCAGAGAAGTCAGTAAGGCCTGCCACCGGAAGGTATTCATGGTTAAGTGTGGCATCACAGGCCATCTGAGCCTCCACAGTCCGTACCACTGGTAACACCCAAGGCTTTCCCTCATCTGTCCTGTAGGCTAATAATTCATACAAATTTCAATATAATGATGACTTTAAAATTTCACTTAAGACAATATTTTAAACATCTTTTTCACAGACATTAATGACAACTAATTGTAAAACAATGAAAATGCTATAGGTTTACGTTTAGTGTCTCTTGAAAACAAGAAAATATGATTAGATTGCATATGGTGTAATTGAGAATGTAGACAGGTTATTTATTTGAATAAGAATGCAATTGTATTATATTCTGAGAATAAGGGTGTGCTAGATTATCTATTTGAATGATGGTGTAGCTAGGTTATCTTCTAGGAATGGGGGATATAGTTAGATTATTTGCTGGGAATGAAGGTGCAGCTGGAGTATTTACTGGGGAATGAGGGTGCAGCTGGATTATTTAACAGGAATGAGAGTGTAGCTGGATTTTCTTCTTGGAATGGTGTTGTAGCTATAATTTCTTCAGGGAACAAGGTTGTAGCTGGTTTATCTACTAGGAATGAGGATGTAGCTGGGTTATCTACTGGGAATGAGGGTTTAGCTGGATTACCTACTAGAAATGAGGGTGTAGCTGGGTTAGCTACTGGGAATGAGGGTGTAGCTGGATTACCTACTAGAAATGAGGGTGTAGCTGGATTATCTACTAGAAATGAATGTGTAGCTGAATTATCTACTAGGAATGAGGGTGTAGCTGGATTATCTACAAAAAATGAGGGTTAAGCTGCATAATCTTCTGGGAATAAGGGTGAAGCTGGATACCAGAATTAAGGGTGGCATTATATGCCATCTGAGCCTCCATTTTCCGTACCACTGGTAACACCCAAGGCTTTCCCTCATCTGTCCTGTAGGCTAACAATTCATATAAACTTCAATAGAAAGATTACCCAAAGATGTTTACTTCTAACAATATTTTTAACATCTTTTTCATAGAAATTTATTACAACTAATTATAAAACAATGAAAATACTAGAGGTTTACGATTAGTGTCTCTTGAAAATATGAAAATGACTAGATTATATATGGTGTAATTGCAAGTGTAGATATTTATTGGAATAAAGATATAGTTGGATTATCTTCTGAGAATGAGGGTGTGGCTAGATTATCTATTTGAATGAAGGTGAAGCTGGGTTATCTACTGGGAATGAGGGTGTAGCTAGGTTATCTACATGGAATCAGGGTGTAGCTAGGTTATCTACATGGAATGAGGGTGTAGCTGGATTATCTACTGGGAATGAGGATGTAGCCAGATTATCTACAGACAATGAGAGTGTAGCTGGATTATCTACTAGAAATGAGGGTGTAGCTGGAGTATCTACTGGGAATGAGGGTGTAGCTGGAGTATCTACTGGGAATGAGGGTGCTGTCAGATTATCTACTGGGAATGAAAATGATGATAGCTTTTGGCCATTGGATATAAGTTATGTATGATTAACTAAGAGGAATGATTTACTAAGAGGAATGAAAATATCTATTAACAGAGAAGATTGCTATATCATCTTCTGGGTAGAAAGGTGACTGGATTATCTAGTGAGTATCAACTAGCTGTCTTAATAACTATAGCTAGTGGTAACTTGTACTGGAAATAAGGGCATCACGGTTATCATCTGGGAGGGAAGATAGCTAGTTTTCTCTGTAGGAGGGTGACTGGATTGAATTAAATGAAGGTGGCTTGATTATATAATAGACAGGTGGCAGCTAGAGTTTAAATATCTACCAAGAATGATGGTGACTGGATTGTCTTTTGGGAACTAGGCTCATTTGTGACTAAACTATCTACTGGGATTATTAATGAAGGTGATTGGATTATCTAAAAGACAGGGTGAACATAGCTGAATTTTAGATATCTGCTAGGAATGACAGTGACTGGATTTTACACCCATCGGACAGAAATATCAACACATCCAGTGAGGGTAATATATTTCTACCTTATCCTGGCAAGACAGCCTGCAAGAAAAGGAAGTGACATTTCGGGTTTGTGTAACTGTTAATGACGTCATTATTATGACGTGTCGGGGTCTGTTGGGATCATTGACCTCATTAACACTTGTCATTTGGGCATCAAATACAAATGATTATACCGATGGTTATAATGTCACATGTGTATTTATTTTCAAGTGAAAATAGGGGTAGAAAAAGGAACATTTCCTACCTTAAGGGTAGGACAGAGAATTTTCTACTTGAGGAAGAGAATCTTGATTCTTTAACCCAAGGTTTTGCATGGAAAGATCCTAACTATCTTTTGGGACAGAAAGTGAATGGATTATCTTGTGAGAATGAGGCCGAATGACTGGATTATCTAATGAGAATATCAATAGGGATGGCTAAATACACAGGTGACTGAAAAAATAATTCTACCTGAATTTGAAAACATCTATTGAGTTCAATATCCATAGAAAATGGTTTTACGACAATGCTTGAAATGACATAATAATGATGTGTCATAAGTTTACATTCACTGTGTTGGTTTGAAGTTCAGAGTTAAAACTCTGGTAGGAGCTGAAACAACCATAAGATGAGAATGATAAATGATATTTCAGTGTTAAATGTGATGGACATCAGCACAAGCTGACGCAGAAAATCAGGCTTTTGTTGAGTAAACTTTTTTGACTAGTTTATGAAGCTGTATATGTAACCCAAATATACTCCCTCCAGTATTCTTACCTAGTCATGGTCCTATGACAAATTACAAATGTTACTGAATAATTCATTTCTTAGCACAAGGTCTTCAGACAGCTATATTCATGATATGCGTCAGCATTTTTGTTTAGGCATTAATTGTACACCTTTTTCATTGAAAAGACTGGTAGGCGAATTGACATAAAACAAGAATACCATAAGCATTTACAGGTCACATTACGAAATTTATATGTAAACTTTATGTTAAGTACCTTTCTGAAGTACACCGATATTGTGAAATGGGAAAAAAAATTGTCACTAAGCAAAATAAATTGTCAATTCTCAATAAAAGTAGTATTTTTCATAATTTAAAGGGCAAACAATTCTAAACATCCAATTTTCCATTTGGTATACTAAACATTTTTTTTTCCTGAAAAGAAATAATCCACTCACGCAGCCTTGTTATTCCTTACCATAATTATCTTAACTACATCAAACGTATGAATTTGAGAACAAGAACATCAATGGAACTGATAAATGCTACATGGAAGCAAAAATATTGTAGGCTTTCCTATCTGTAAATTTTGGATTTCATCATGAATATGATGACACAAATAGATCTGTAAATGTTAAATGGAGAGTTTGGAAGATAAAAGAATACTGCTTTAACATGTTACACACATGTATTTTTGTCTAACATGTACTGAGGATTGAGTTAGGAACGTAAGAGCATATATAATTTATACCAGGATATCTTAGCCCCAGGATATTTTTGGCTCTGTACAATTATACTTTGTGCAAGAATTCACCTCATTTTTGTTTTGCCCTCTGATGATTATATAAGATAGTTATCTTTAACAAAATTTTCCCCTGGTGTTAAATTCACCCTCCCTGTTCATGGACAAAAAGGATAAAATTCTCTTGTATTTCACTCAGTCTGATATTTAATGTGCTTATAAGATCTATAAGCATTAATTGTTATATGTACTTGGACATGTACCCAGGTATGTGTGAATATTTATGAATATTTGGTATTGTAAATTGTGTAGGAAATAATCAAGATTAAGGCTGTAAAGTTTCTAAAAATGTACTTACTGTAATTAGCTGGGAGGTTCATCAGCATTCTATGTTCATGAAATTTCAACAAGGAACAATAACTTGAGGTTTTTTAATGTAAAACCAATTTTCATGATGTAATACTTACCATAACTTTAGTATGCAAATACAGTACCTACACCCATCTTTGTATCCCAACAACAAAAGATTCAAAAGAAAAACAATCCCGCCCTCCCTACGATCCATGAGCAATCACGGCAGGAACGCAGAGTGATCTCCCTTCCTCTAATAACCTTTATGGCGTAAACCCCACAGAGGGGCAGCCAGGCAGATAAGGAAGAGGGGAGGATAGGGTGGGACTCCATAAAGTTATGGTAAGTATTACATCATGAAAATTGGTTTTACATTAAAAAACCTCAATTTCATTTCAGTAATAATTACCATAACTTTAGTATGCGAATTGGTCTTACCGTAGTGGTGACTAGAAGCCAGGCAGCACCTTCAGCACAACCAAAGTAGTAGGGAGGGAGAACAGAGTGCTAAAGTGAAGGAAGGGACCTCTCTGTGAAAGAGCAGGTGTACCCACATGCCGCCGTACGGAAAGACATGGCCCGGGGCTAACGAGGAGGCCCAGCCACTGACTATGCCACCACCAAAGGTCCCAATGAATACAGGCCTTCTGAGTGGGAAGCTAGGGATCACAGATAAAAATCTGTTAAGGTATCCCTGCCCTGCCAGAATACTGCAGACATGACCTCCTGAAAGGAGGACTCATTGAGAGAAGGGCCCAGGATGAAGCAAGGGCCCTGACCTCGTGAGACCGCGCTTTCGCTCTCGCCCGAGCCAGATCATCAAAATGCTCGTAAGCATACTAAATCACCTGGCAAACCCATCTGGAAACCGACTGGGAGGAGATATCTCGTTGCCCTTGTTTAATGGGCAAAACAGACGGGATCGAGAGCCCCGCCCCCCCCCCCTGGTTTTATCAAGATAAAACCTAAGAGCCCGACAAGGACAAAGCAACCTATCTCGCTCCTCCGAGCTAGTCACAGCCAGGATCCTGATGGGATCGTGCGAGAACCCCGGAACCTGATTCTTCGCTAAAAACAACTATATTCATAGCAAAGCCTCTGATTAGGGCAGAAAGAGAGGAGGACTAACCGATCTCCTTCCTGCCATAACAAGCAAGAACTCTGGCAATAGCTGTACGATAGCCAGCAATAGTGCCAGGTGGCAGATAGCGGTACCTAAACAGAGAGATTAGGAAGTCCGCAATCAAATGCAGAGGCTTCGAATGAATAAGCTTCCTTGCCGACACACCAATCACAGAAGATCATCCAACGTGACTGGTAGACGGCAGAAGAGGAAGCCCTGATTGATTGCTCAATGCAATCTGACACCTCTTGAGAAAAGCCTGCCTTGGCGTGGCTTCCAGAGATAGCCTCAGCGCGTGAAGGTGGAGGATCTCTGGTCAAGAGTGTGTCGTTCTGGGCCAAGGCTGGCGAAGGAGATTCGGTCTGGTGGGGAGAGCCAAGGGCTCCTCCACCAGAAACGACAAGAGCTCCTGAAACCAAGCTTGCCTCGCCACAGAGGGGCTCTCAGAAGTAAGGAGCAGTGATGCTCCCAGAACTTCTGTAGAACCCTGCCCACCAGGTTGAAGGGAGGGAATGCATATGCATACGTCCCTTCCTATTCCAGAGAAAGGGCGTCCACAGCCCACGCCTTACGGTCTGGGACTGGGGAGACGAAGGTTAGCAGCTGGTTGTTCAGGGAAGTGGCAAACAGGTCTATAATAGGTCTGTCCCATGCCTGACAATTCCCCTTGAAAATCAAGGGACACAGCTGCCATTCCGTCAACACCGGCTGGTGGCGCCTGGAGAGTGGCCACCAACACACTCAGCCTGCCAGAAAGATGCTTGACCGCAATGGTCAAC